>NW_017099265.1:0-217 GCF_001412225.1 Nicrophorus vespilloides
TATATTTTTTGGATTGATTACATAATGGGAAATATATTTACATCATTCCACTATTCATTATAATCTTCATACAATTACACTATTATTTCATTTTTTTATGGTCAATCATCTAAGAAGTAAATTATTTCCCTATATATCTCAAATTAATTAAGTTTGTGATGAACTTTGAAGCACTAATTATCACTAATATTGGGCTTTTATTCTGAGACTTAAATAT
>NW_017099265.1:235-1159 GCF_001412225.1 Nicrophorus vespilloides
AATCATCTAAGAAGTAAATTATTTCCCTATATATCTCCAATTAATTAAGTTTGTGATGAACTTTGAAGCACTAATTATCACTAAAATTTTGGCTTTTATTCTGAGATTTAAATATATTTTTTGTATTGATTATATAATGGGAAATATATTTACATCATTCCACTATTCATCATAATCTTCACACAATTACACTTTTATTTCATTTCTTTGGATGTTCAATCATCCGAGAAGTAAATTATTTCCATATATATCTCCAATTAATTAAGTTTGTGATGAACTTTGAAGCACTAATTCTCACTTATATTGGGCTTTTATTCTGAGACTTAAATATATTTTTTGGATTGATTACATAATGGGAAATATATTTACATCATTACACTATTCATTATAATCTTCACACAATAACACTGTTATTTCATTTCTTTGGATGTTCAATCATCCGAGAAGTAAATTATTTCCCTATATATCTCCAAATAATTAAGTTTGTGATGAACTTAAGCACTAATTATCTATATTAGAATATTATTCTGAAACTTTGCAATATTTCTTGGATCATTCATGTTCAATTTTTCATGATTTCATGAATGTTAATAATAATCTTGTTTTTCGCCATTTAATCAAGTTTATTATGAAATATATGTAATAATTAAATAAATTAGACTTATTTTCTGAAAGTTATCAATAATTTAAAGCATCGACTACAAAAGAAATATATTCGATTTCTATTAAATATAATTTTTATTGTCATTAATGATAATATTAATTATAATATTAATTAATATACATATTGGAGAAGAATTGCGTTGGGAAGACCATGGAGATACTTTATTTGGAATCAAATGATGCAGGAATGATCAGCTTTGTAAACAACTAGTTATTTGGATGCCCAAGAAGTTGAGGATGTTTCTCATGATATTATGAAGA
>NW_017099266.1:0-4068 GCF_001412225.1 Nicrophorus vespilloides
ATTGTTTAACTTGACACTTGATTACAGGATAACGATAAGTAATAGCAATATAAAAGTAAACTCATCGGAAAGTCTATAGTTTTGTCTTTAAAAATCGCATTTTAGCTTGCAATTAGCTGTAGTAGTTATCGAGATATAGGATAAAATATAAAGGCGTTGTTGCATTTGTTAATTTTGAAATTTAATTGTTTAACTTGACACTTGATTACAGGATAACGATAAGTAATAGCAATATAAAAGTTAACACATCGGAAAGTCTATAGTTTTTCTTTAAAAATGCATTTTAGCTTGCAATTAGCTGTAGTAGTTATCGAGATATAGATAAAATATAAGGCGTTGATAAAATACTATATTACGAGTATAGATAAATTAGCTGTCATTTGTTAATTTTGAAATTTAATTGTTTAACTTGACACTTGATTACAGGATAACGATAAGTAATAGCAATATAAAAGTTAACACATCGGAAAGTCTATAGTTTTGTCTTTAAAAATCGCATTTTACTTGCAATTAGCTTAGTAGTTATCGAGATATAGGATAAAATATAAAAGCGTTGCATTTGTTAATTTTGAAATTTAATTGTTACACTTGATTACAGGAAAATGATAAATATTATATCAATTGTTTAACATTTATTAGGAATTTGGTTACCAAGAGTGTCCGAAGATCAAGGGCAACCGTTGAACAGCCCCAGGATAATCAGCACGGCTCTGTTCCCCGACGGAGACGTCCCCAATCGCGAGATCACCTTGATGCTGATGCAGTACGGACAGTTCCTCTCGCACGACATCACCCAATCGATAGATTCAACTTTCGGTAACAATTAGTAATCTTCATCTTTCGTTTGCAATCGACAAAACCATCACCTATTCCAGTGAACGGAAGCGCAATCTCTTGCTGCACCCCGGACGGATCGCTACAGCTTCCACCTCACATCAGACACTTCGCTTGCATGCCCATCTACATCCCACCGAAAGATCCCTTCTTTTCGTTCTTCAAGCAGGGATGCATGAATTTCGTGCGATCCGTTATGGCGCCGAGAAGCGACTGCACTTTAGGATACGCGCAACAAGTATAGAGTTTAAATGTTCTTACCCATTGTAAATGTTGTAAATTCCAGATGAACAAAGTGACCCATTTCGTTGACGGCTCTTCGGTGTACGGATCGACCCCGGAGCAAACCGCAGAACTGCGCAGCTTCCAAGGAGGAATGCTCAAAGTCTTCGTGGATTTCGGAAGAGAATTGTTACCTCTTTCGAAAGATCCGGAAGCCTGCATCACTCAGGAGCAAGGATCTGCGTGCTTCGAATCAGGTTTGAATTCTGAATACTGAAAAAAAAAATAAAATTCAATTAATGTTCAATGAATGTTCGCAGGAGACAGCAGAACAAACCAGATGATCTCTTTGGTGGCTCTGCACACGCTCTTCATGCGAGAACATAACAGATTGGCCAGAGAATTGGGCAGAATCAATTCGCGTTGGTCCGATCAAAAGATTTTCTTGGAAGCCAGGCGAATCTTAACAGCAGAAATGCAGGTGGTAACTTACAAGGAATTCTTGCCAGCTCTTTTAGGTGCGTTTCAAAATTCAACACTTTCAATGTTTCCATGAATAATTGGTTTGCAGGTGAAGCGGCGATGAAAGAATTCGACATCGGTTTGAAAGAGTTCGATTACTCTTACGATTATGACCAGAGGGTGGAGCCCTCTGTTACCAACGAATTCGCTTCAGCCGCATTCAGATTCGGTCATTCGACGGTCGAAGGACTCCTCAAGTAATCTTAAATCCTTAGAAATAGAAATCATTAACGAATTGCGTGTTTTCTGCAGGATTTACGGGGTTGATAAGATGGACGAAATGATTTCGTTGCCCGAAACGATGTTCTATCCGGGTCGAATGCGAAAGCATCTCTTCTACGATCAACTCTTGAGCACGTTGACCACGGAACCCATACAAGAAGTCGACAATCTGCTTTCGGAATCGGTTGGATCTTCAACAAAACTTACATTTTTCTTTCTTAATCTCAATCTTTTGCAGCTTACCAAATACATGTTTCGTGCTGGTAATCCTTTCGGCGTCGATTTGGCTTCCCTGAATATCCAGAGAGGTCGCGATCACGGTCTCAGACCGTACAACGATTACAGGCAGCTGGTGGGACAGGCGAGGTACACGAGTTTCAAGGACTTCGGGGCGCAGTTCGGGCCCAAACTCGCTTCGGTCTATTCCTCCGTGGACGACGTCGATCTTTGGGTCGGCGGACTGTTGGAGTCCAAACACGCCGGAAGCATTTTGGGTGTCACTTTTAGAGACATCATCGCCGATCAGTTCTTCAGGCTGAAGAAGGGCGACAAGTACTTCTTCGATCACGATCCTTCAGTCAATCCCAGCCACTTCACTCTAGGTATTTCCACATTGAAACATAAACTGTCACAAAAGAAACGTTACTGTTTCATTGTCAAATAACTTACGAATTAATTACAGTTTCTTTAGAGACATTTTCTTATCGTCTGCTTAAATATTCTTAATTTGACGATAAATTCATGATGATGTGTTTCCTTCAGTCAATCCCAGCCACTTTACACTAGTTATTTCTACATTGAAACATAAACTGTCATAAAAGAAACGTTACTGTTTCAATTTCAAATAACTTACGAATTAATTACAGTTTGTTTAGAGACATTTTCTTATCGTCTGCTTAAATATTCTTAATTTGAAGATAAATTCATGATGATGTATTTCCTTCAGTCAATCCCAGCCACTTCACTCTAGGTATTTCCACATTGAAACATAAACTGTCACAAAAGAAACGTTACTGTTTCATTATCAAATAACTTACGAATTAATTACAGTTTCTTTAGAGACATTTTCTTATCGTCTGCTTAAATATTCTTAATTTGACGATTAATTCATGATGATGTGTTTCTACAGAGCAATTGCAGAGTCTCAGGAAGAGTTCGTTGTCGAGAATGATCTGTGATAACAGCGATGGTTTTCTTCTAGCCAGGCAAGCTCTAAACGCGTTCAAACTTCCCGGAGTTCCTGGGTAAAGAAAAAGAAAAGAAATAATTGTTAATTTGTATTTGATGAACGGTTTGATTTGCAGGAACGAATTCCACGATTGCAACGGAAACGAGATACCGAGGATAAACCTGATGCTGTGGCAGGATTTCGAATAAACAGTTTGCAACTGCAGCAGTTGTAAATTTGATTGTAATCGTATAATTTATTCAACAAGCAATATTTCGTCTTAATATTTATATAATATATATAAGTTCAATATTATGTTTTTCTTTTTTTAAATACACGGTTTTTAAAACGACAGTCTTTGCTAGAGTCTCCGTTCGGTTTTGCTGCTGCTGTTGTCCGTGCGTGCGTTTCTTCTTCGTCCGGGTTTGTTTAGAGAAATGAGTTGAAGAGACGATAAGTTGTGGTGGATTCGGCCGCGCTTCGTCGAGTCCAGCCAGCGCGTCGACGGAGCGCGTCAACCATGAGGACAAACATGATGCAAACACGCACATAATATCATCATCATATCATCATCATCATCGGTGGAAAATAAATATTTGTCGAGATCCGAGGGTAAAGAGGAAAGAAGGCGGCTTTGTACAGAGGGAGGACGTCTTGAAAAACAACGGCGAGCGACGACGTCGAAAGATTGATTCAATTCTGTTATGATAATCGAAGTTTAGTGGAGAAAGAGGAGAGGTCAGTTCTGTATTTTTTTTTACGTCGTCATTTTAGTTCTGCATTTTGGATGCTCCGTTTTTCTGTAATAACACAAACACAAATCGAAATCATTTGCATTCAACGAAACATAATCTAGTTTCTAAATGATTTGTTGTAATTTAGAATATTTACCAGGAATTTGAGGAACCTTAGGCGATCCGCTGTGGTCCTCAGATGGGCGATGCGACCGTCCGGAAATACAGCTTCGATTTCCGGTCTCGTGTCTTGATAATCCATGAAAACTCCATCGTCCAAGCTGCAAACACAAAAACTCAATCAATTTAACAATTTATAATTGTTAGTCTTAGGGGAGGCGCGAATATTAGTAGCAATTGAAATTA
>NW_017099267.1:0-23141 GCF_001412225.1 Nicrophorus vespilloides
AATTATATATCTTTCCTAGTTTTTTTTTATTGACAAATTTGAATTATCAATCATTAAGTTCTGTGAACAAAACTAAATAATATTTGGATTTGAAAAAAGTTTTACAATTATTAAGAGTGATGACTTTTTCCATTTTTATGTTTAAAGGATTTCGCCTTCGATTAATTAAGAATTGTACGCCTAACGAATTGTTAGTTAACATTGACTTAATAGTCATTTGGACAGGCATCTAGGGCAGAAAAAATGCAATGATTTCAATCGTGAGCGTAGTACGCTTGTTTGGAATATTTTTAGCTTTTCCAATTCTGTGGATGCGTTAAGGTTAATTAGAACCGCGACGAAGACAAACTTATTAAGTCCCGCGAGTGCTTTCGTACGTGTCCTTCGTGCAGACACCAAGCGGCAATTAATTTTTAAACACATCTGTTCATCTTCCTTCCTTCCTTCCTCTTTCATTCCTTCCTTCAACTTGCACAGCAATCACTCAGCGAGATAAGATATCGGCGGATGGTCCATTTATTTCCCAACTGCCTTGCCTCGCCTCGCAACTCCAAGCTAACTTTGTTTCAACGAGAAATGTAGATTACTTCTCCTGCTACAGGGAAATCTATACCATTCATTACTCTCATTCGCAGAGTGAATCATTAAAGCAACTGCGGATTCATTGCGACCATTGAAAAACCGCGATAACATTGAAACACTGCAATCTTTCTTATTTTTCACTTAAAACGATTGATTCATGCATTCATTGATTCATACGCAACAGAAAAACAACATATCAAATTTTATTACCAATAACAAATTAAGATCAATGACTACTCTTTTTTGTAATTCACATCTTAATGAACATTAAATCAAAGTACCTCTGCTTTAAGTCTACTTACTAAATTCATTAAGTATTGAAATAAATAAATTATATTCATTATTAATAACTGTATTAGATATATATTGTTTTTGTTATATTTCTTCTATTGATTTTGTAATTAATAAAATTTTCTAATTTAATTAATAAACTTTTTGATAATAAATTTGAATTTTTATAAAATTGTATGTTACCAACTGTTTGAAAACAAAATTCAAACATGACTTTAGATCCATAACCTAAAATTTAAGTAATAATAATATTTGTAAAAACATGTACAAATTGATACGATCTTTAAGAAATTTGCCCGCAACTGGTGGTGTTCAAGTTGCGAGATGCAGCACGAGCGAGAAGAATGTTGTTCCCAAGAAGATGATGCCTGGAGATTTGGTGAAGACTCCGAAAGTTACGAGGGAAGAAATAGCCAGAAGTAATGAGACAACTGCAGGTGACATGAGCTGGAGAACCCCATGGCACGAGAAAGAGGGTCAATACTACAGCATGCTCAAAGCCTTCTACTCAGAAGATAATCAAACCAATGTGCTTAAAATGATCCAGCAACCGATCAATTTGACTCCCAACAGTATAAAGAATTGGTTCGCAAAGAGGAAGGTGAAAACCAATATAGCTTTGCAGCAGTACATACCGGAGAGGAATGCAACTTTGGGCAATGATCTGGCCGCAGCTCATTTCACTGTGTACAGGGGTGGAGCAGTGAAATTCTTTGACAGTGATAAATGGATAAAGGCCAATAAATTCAATGAGTATGATCTACCCACTATATTCACTGAAGACTTGTATCTGCAGGCAATCGATTGCACTGACATGGATTTGTATTACGAGGGTTTGATTAACTTCAAGGAATTGCATGGGGTGGAATGGCTGAGTCTGAACGGTTGCCAGAATCTGGATGATTGGGCTTTGGACAGAGTTGGCCATGTATTCAGTCACAGCCTGCTGTATTTGGATTTGAGGAATATTCCCTTGATCACCCACAGAGGGATTGGGGCTTTATCGAAGATGGATAAATTGAAGATCCTCTATGTGGACAACATATTTGCATCTCGAGAATTCGAGATGACCTGCCTTATGTTACAAGAATTGAAACCTGATCTAGACATACGCGTCGAGTGATGAAGTATTATAAAATTATTTATTTTGCTTAGGATTAATTAACCTGGCGACAACAATAAACATTAAATGTATATAAAAAACAAACAGTTTCTAATTGAATTCTTAATATTAATAATAAGTTTCTGATAAAAGAAATACATATTCATTTCAAAAAAAGTAGTTCTAATGTTCATCACATATCGCAATTTTTGTAGGTCGAGTCATTCGATCTACTTCTGAGCACAAACATATGTTGCAACAGCTTAGGCAATTCGCATCGCAATCATGTTTTAAGTACACGTCACTGGAGTAATTTGTGATAAAATTTGTTGAGGTAATATTTAGTATATATAGTTTATTCGTGACCGTTGCGCGTTTAAATTTATTAAGCGTAATATTCCCAAGTACGCAAATGGTTTCTGCTTTTTTTTGGTTAACAAACTAACACCAAAAGTGAAAGGTATCTTGTTTTTTGTATCCAATTGGAATAGGAAGAATACTATTATTATTTTGATTAGTGCTCTAGTTAGTTGTAATCGGTAACAATCTACTTGTTTGTTAAAGTGGAGCAACTATTCATTATTGTTGCATCTCAAATCGTATTATTGGGCAAGATAAGACAATTGTAGTTCCTTTGTTTAAATTATATTATTTGTTGCTTGATTCATGTGTATTTCTTATAATTTTCAATAACATTATTATTTTTGTTGTGTGTAGGAAAAACTTGCAGAATGTTTCTGAAGTTGTTGCTGCTGGCAGCAGTGCTCCAGTGTGCTTTGAGTCTTCCGGTGGTGAAACCTAAGAAGGAAGAAATTGTGGAAGAGAAGCCACAAACACCGAACGATGGTCTCGAAGATTACGTCGAGTATCATCGTTACATAAGGGAGGTGGTGAACGCTCTGGAGTCTGATCCGACTTTCCGCGAGAAACTGGAGAAGGCCGACGAGGAGGACATTCGTTCTGGAAAGATTGCGCACGAATTGGAGCTGGTTTCTCATCACGTTCGGACTCGTTTGGACGAGATCAAGAGGACAGAGTTGCAGAGGTTGAGGGAACTCGTGGCCAAGAGGAACGAGTTGATGGGAACCGTCGATGTCGATGATCCGATGCACCATCACGTGGATCACGGTAATCCGCACACCTTCGAGATCGACGATCTGAAGAAGCTGATCAAGAAGACCAGCGAGGATCTGGCGAAGGCGGATAGAATTAGGCACGAGGATTTCAAGCAGTACGAAATGCAGAAGGAGTACGAGAAGCAGGACAAGTTGAATCACACGAGCGGTGATGAGAGGGAAAAGTTGCAGCAGCAATACCAAGTACGATTCGTTATTATATAATGCATTGATTTATTGTTGATTATTAATTTAGGAAATGGAAGAGAAGCATAAGAAACACGAGAAACTGCACACGCCTGGGCACAAGCAACAGCTTGAGGAAGTTTGGGAGGAGCAGGATCACATGCAGCAGGATTTCGATCCAAGGACTTTCTTCATGTTGCATGACTTGGATTCCAATGGACTTTGGGATCAGGATGAAGTCAAGGCGTTGTTCATAAAAGTGAATTATCAATTAGCGCTTGAGTAAACAAATTGTTTAATATACAAATATATCTTTTTAGGAGTTGGATAAGATGTATTCAGCTGCAGCTCCTGAAGATGATATGAGGGAACGTGTGGAGGAGATGGAAAGGATGAGGGAATCCGTCTTCAAGGAAATGGATACTAACGGCGATGGTTTCATCGATTACCAAGAGTTCGTTCAACAGACCAAACGCAACGACTTCGAGAAGGATAACGGATGGCAGGGATTGGATGAGCAGAAGCCTTACACCGACGAAGAGATGGAAGCTTACATCAGACAGTATCAGGTTTTGATCCTTAATCATACTTAGTTCTACCATTATTAACTTCTTTCAATTATCAGATGCAACATCCTCCACCGCCGGGATATCCTAACGACATTCCACCAATCAACCACAACCAAGTCTATCCACAACCACCCGGACATCCAAATCAGGTTTACCCTGCAGGTCAAGTGCCGCAAGCGCAATTCCATCCTGGGCAAATGCCGCAGGCGCAAGTGAATCCTCATCAAATGCCGGTAGGAAACTACCATCAAGGTCAACATGATTTGAACACCAACGAGATTTATCCGAGCCACGCAAATTATCCAGGTAATCCGCCGCAGGCTAATTACCCAGGTAACCAGCAACCGCACCCAAATCAGGTTTATCCAGGTACGAAGAAATATTTAAAAAGTATAGCAAGATAGTATCATAAAATTTAAATTCTTGTTTTCTAGATACTCAAAAAGTTAGTGGACAAGGACAATACCAACAACCTCAACAAGCTGCGCAGCAAGTAAACAATAATGCAGGCAACGCAAATTATCAGTATCAGCAGCAAAACAATCCACAATACCAACAACAAAATAACCAAGCACATCAACAACAACAACAACAAAATTATCAAGCTAATCAACAGCAGAACAATCAGATTCATCAACAAACGAATCAACAGCAGCAAATGAATAATCAACAACAACAACAGATCAACAACGTTCCACAACAGCAGCAGCAACACACTGCCAATCAACAACAACAGCAGCAACAACCGTTGACAAATCAACATAAGGATGCTATAAATTCCAATGCGATTCCGAAGGCTGTCTAATTTCGCATCCCTTAATTTTACCTAATAATTGTATTTAACCGCATTTAGTCGAATATTTTATACATTTTTTTTTATTTACCGAAGATCAACGCTCCATATAGTATATATTTTATTTTGTTACATAATGAAGATAGTTATATATATAAAAAAAAAGAAACATCAATAGATTTTCCATTTACAATAATTTATTTAATTCCAACGTTGCTTTTGATTGCAATATCCTTTACCTCAAACTATATAATATATTTATTTATAAGTTTATACAATAAAAGG
Organism: Nicrophorus vespilloides; assembly: GCF_001412225.1. Classification (NCBI taxonomy): domain Eukaryota; kingdom Metazoa; phylum Arthropoda; class Insecta; order Coleoptera; family Silphidae; genus Nicrophorus; species Nicrophorus vespilloides. The sequence goes on from NW_017099267.1 coordinate 4,924, forward strand.
AAACTGAATTTGGATTAAAAGCTTTGTAAACATGATGTTATTATGCAGTAGAATCTTATACTATTATTAGAACTAGGCAATTAACTGAGTGTGATGCTTCTTTTATAATTTTATGTAATAGCATGCAAATCATGATAAATATATTAATAATGCTTAATATTATTTTGTTGATTCAAAAAACTTTGTTTGGTAAGTATTGTCTTGGAAAGTGAGTAGATGGAGCCACAGTTTAATGTCATAGGTCAGCTGGGCGAGCGAGCTAACATCTTGGCTCTTTAAAAATTAGTATCTGATGTAGCGCGAATCTATTGTGAATTGAAAAATTGTGAAAAATGGCAGAGACAGACTACAGGATAGCTGTGCAGCTGCAGAAGCTGTTCCAAATGGACGAAACGTACAGCACACCGAAACTGTACACAAAGGATCAAGAGTTGGCTGCAGAGTTGCAGAAACAATTTGAGCAAGAGCAACACATAGAAGCACCAACAAACTCTCTGGTATACAAAACAAACAAGAACAAGGACTCGACAAAGTCACTGGTTGATCCATCCTGGGAACTCATTGATCCAACCCCAAACATACACAATCTGTTTATAGCTTTCAATCAGCAGTTCTTCTGGAACAAGTTGCTGGCGGTCTGCGTGTCATGGAGCAAGAGGATGACAACTTGTGCTGGTATTTGCTCTTATCAAGGAAGAGGTGGTCTCTGCAGTATAACTCTGAGTGAGCCCCTGTTGAAACTGCGTCCTCGCAAGGATCTCGTGGAGACTCTGCTGCATGAGATGATACATGCTTTTTTATTTGTGACTAACAACAACAAGGACAGGGATGGTCATGGACCTGAATTTCATAAACACATGTACAGGATTAATGGAGATGCTGGTAATTGATTTATTCCTTATGAAGTAAAATTTATTAACATTTCTTAATTATTTTCAAGGGACTAATATTACAGTTTATCATGACTTTCATGATGAAGTGAAATTGTATAAAACACACTGGTGGAAATGCGATGGGCCCTGTCAGCATAGGAAACCTTTCTTTGGGATGGTCAGAAGAGCTACAAACAGAGCCCCGAATCCAAGAGATTTCTGGTGGGGTGAGCACAGTAGGACATGTGGAGGGACTTTCATCAAGGTTAAGGAGCCTGAGAAGACGGAGAAGAAAAAGAAAACGTCTGAAAAGGAAAATAATAAACCAAAGAATGCTGGTGATATCAGGTCGTATCTGCCTACTGTTACAAAGAAGCCAAGCACAAGCACAAAACCCACTGCAGACAAAATACTCACACCAAAGAATAATACAGTATTACCAAAAAGCAACATACATGGGTTTGGTGGGGACTCTGTGAGGACTGGGAATAATAATGGTTTCAACAACAACGCTAACATCAAAAATATCCACGGTTTCCACGATATTGATAAACTTAGGAAAACTGCTGGAGGTGTTAGCATGAACGCTGGGACTATTGTGATTAATAAGAAGCCTAGCACATCCACGCAAACTGATGATAAACCTGTGGAAAAGATTATTATTCCAAGGTTTACTGGATCTGGGAAAGCATTAGGTAGTAGTACTATTACATCAAGTGAGACTTCAACAGCCATCTCGAAATACATTAATAATTATGGTAACCAGATAAACTCCTCTTTAAAAGTGGATGATCATTACACTTCAGTGAGAAACCATTGGGCGAATCGATTCGAATCTCAAAACAGCAAAAAGCGGTTATCCGATGAACACATTCAGAAAACACCGAAGAAACCGAAGATCGCTGATATAAAGACTGTTCCTTGTCCAGTCTGCAATAAGCAAATAGCAGACAGCGAAATCAACAGACATTTAGATAATTGTCTAAATGGAACTCCGGATGCTAATTGCGACCAAATTATAGACATATCCAAAGATGCACCGGACTTGGTCGAATGCGAGATTTGCAATGATTTTATGCAATCCGATGAATTAGCCAAACATAAAGAGCACTGTATGCAGAACATCAGCATGGCTTTTGATACGTCCATGGACTACAAGGAGTGCGATATCTGTAAATCTAAAGTTGATAGCATGATTTACGATGTGCACGTGGCCAGCTGCTTGATGAAGTGTTACGATGAGGTGGAGGAAAGGTACAAACCGGAAAAGGGTGATCAAGTGCCGTGCCTGGTTTGCAAAAAGTTGATTGCCAAAGAACAATTGGATAAGCATTTGGATGACTGCATGAGCAACGAGAATGTTTTTGAAAGTGAGAAGGAAGCGAACGAATTCTTGAATGACAACAGTCTCGTTGATGAGTACAGCAATACCTTCGAGATATTCGACAGTGACTCTGAGAAGGATCAGTTCTTGAACGATACCAGTTTGATCGATGATTACAATAATAGTAATTGCAATTAATGTTAATATTTACATATTTATTTTATTTATTCTTGATTTTTATATATATATTTATATTATTGATGTCTATGATATGATAAAGTAATTTTATCTCATATAAACGTGTAATACGAAAGTAGTTAAAGTAGTAAGATCCAAACAATTTGTTTTAATTACTTAATACTAAGAATGTTTAAATTAGTCACAAACTATAAATTTCGATAGTATTTAAATCATCTACTAAGAGATAGCGCTGAGTATGAATATTTATTCCAATGTAACCACATAAATCATCAATAAAATATAATATATTAAATAAATAGACATCATTATTTATTTGTGTAGTCTTCATGTATGAATCTTAATATTTAAAGCTAAAATTGAATATATTTTAAGAACGCGAAAATGACTTCCAGAAAATGGAAAACTTTACTAGCAGTTTTCAATTGCAAATAGTGGATAACAACTATGAACCCTGTAGTACACATGATTCTATTGTTGCTTCTTACATGATCTTTAGAGACTGAATAACATTTCCGAATGCTAGATGCATTTAAAATTCTGGAATAACAAAAATGTTAATTTTCATCAAATCACCAGAAAGAGATATAACTATCAATCAATATATTCACTTATTTTAATATATGTATATTTTAGATCAACATTCATGTTCAACATTCTTCTAGAAGCAAATGCTTACGAAAATACAGGCCATTTTCGAAAACGTTTTTTTCCAAACTGTCTAATAACAAAGTTTGATTATTAATTGTGACCATGCTATGGTAGCCACAAGCCTGTATTTACACTCATTTTAATCTCTGTATATTTAAGATCAATATCCATGTATTACATTTTTCTGGGAGCTCATGTTTACGAAAATACAGGTTATTATCTAAGACGTTGTTTTCCCAATTCATTTGTGAAATACCAAAATTTGTTAATCAATTATGAAGACACCATTGCAGCTACAAATTAACATTTGTACTCATTTTAATCCGTGTATATTCAAGATCAACATGCATTTATAACATTCTTCTGGGAGCTCATGTATACGAAAATACAGGTCATTATCTAAGACGTTGTTTTCCCAACTCATTTGTGAAATACCAAAGTTTGCTAATCAATTATGAAGATACCATTGCAGCTATAAATTAATATTTGCGCTTATTTTAATCCGTGCATATTCCAGATCAACATGCATTTATAACATTCTTCTGGGAGCTCATGTTTACGAAAATACAGGTCATTATCTAAGACGTTCTTTTTACAACTCATTTGTGATATACCAAAGTTTGTTTATCAATTATGAAGACACCATTGCAGCTACAAATTAACATTTACGCTCATTTTAATCCTTGTATATTCAAGATGTATTGATCTAGAAGCTCAGATACCTCCTCGCTGCTCATAGTCTCCTGGTGCGAATCCAAATTTTCTGGCATTTTCAAGAATCAGGGGGGGGACTTGCGTTTTAATTCGCGAAAACCGCCAACGCATATCTTCCTTATTAATTGACCAAAACTAACGTATTTTATAGCAAACGAAAGCGAAATAATTATTCTTTAAAACAGTAAATTCAAATTTTCTAATATATATGAATATAACCATTTATTTTACATTTTTTTCAATTTGCTGCAATACCTTCAAGTTTCTTTTAATTAATCGATTACCACTCGTGATAATTAAACAATCTATACACAAATTAAAGTCAAAACTACAACCTTTCCAACGAAGTGAAGATTGTGGTTTGGTCAGTACATCTACTATAAGTTATCAAAATCAAGCATTTTAATTGCAAATAATTAACCTATCACCTTGAATGTCGGTCAATGTTGGATCAATAATCAAGAGCTATGTAATTGATAACATATACTGTACAAATATAAGATATATTCTTATGTATCAGATCAATCTTGGCCCATTCTTCGCAGAAACTGTTTATGTCTAAAAGGGGGTCGCGGACCAATAAGTTTGAGAATCACTGGTCTAAAGGATAGCACTGAAGAGAATGGATTTAAATTTGTTTATATTAACAAAAAAAAAAAGCAGTCATACATTTTCGTTTTCAGATATTTATTGAACATTTATACATCGCTTCTCGATCGCTTTCCAATAATTAATTTAGTAAAATTCGCAAACACAAATTTGAATTTGTGCAGCTTTCAACATTTACTTAACATTATATGTATACAATTTACAAGCGAACACCAAAACTTTTCTAATTTTTTTTTTGTTCTGTATCACAAATATATTTCCCACGTCAAAGTAAATAGGACACATGCTAAAGACATTGATATGTTTCAAACACTTTGTACTAAACTATTTAATCGTTATGCACACCGATATCTTTATGAATGGTTATTTGAAATTTGAAGAAATTCAATTTTTGCACTGTGAATATTGGAACTTACATTTAAAGCATTTTTATCCATTTGTGAATGATTTAACTAGTTTATGATTTACAATTTAATTATATATTAGTGAAATACGTTTTTGTAGGCCAACTTTGATTTCAAAATTCAAGTTAATAAATCCATTCTGAATGTGTTTCAACAGACAATAGTTACTTAGTAAAGTTTTAGTGTAATTGACTCAATACAAATTTGAGACTCATTTCTTACATTAAATTTTTAGAAACATATATTTAGTGTACAAATATGACTAATTTATTTTTGGTACAAAATTACAGTTAACACATCTATTCATCACGTAATGTAAGTAACAGCAAGTAAAATCAATATTTAAATATATCGATGCCTTCGTTTTCCACCGACCATCGTTCCTCCAAATAATTCGTATCAAAATATGCGTCTTTTATGAATAAATTGGTTGATTTCCATAAAAAAACGAGGACGATTCATCCACAGAAACGTTGCTTTCCAAAAAAAATAAATTGAGACCATCTCGGAGATTCACCACATGAAGTCTAATACCAAATCAATTCCTCGGAAGCATGCTGATGTTCTCGCTCACCAACTGAGTTTCGGATTTGCACTTTGCCGGCTGCTCTAGACAAGATGACCTTTCGCTCTGAAATTTACAGAAGATGAGTATCTGCGAGTTCGAGGTTGGACAGTGTTACCGGAATGTTGCCGTTGGAGCTGAAATTGTAATGCTTCGCATCTCGATTGCATCCGGCTGAAGTGCATCTGGCCGCGTTCCATCTGCCTGGTCCTTCGTGCCAGCTCCGTGCGTTCGTCCTGCATACGTGGTCCACGTTCCTGTCTACCAAAGCACGAGCGAAAGAGATTTGAATTTCAGATGGAATTGCTCCATTCGGGGAGCGAGAGTGATTACCGTGGACATTTACGTTTTTATTGCGGCCCATGAACTCCCAGCCTCTGGTTCTGCTGTTCCTGTGATGGTTCACGCCGTTGTTGAAGAGCGAACTGCAGGACATCGTCGTGCACACGGATGTTCTGCCTCTAGCTGATCTGAGAGGAAGGCATTAACTATCATCATCGAACTGTTTAACTATCATTCCTTTTATAATTACCTAAGGTACTTCTCCCTGCAGGGGAAAAAGTATTTCAGACACTTGTTCGTAGCCAAATAGGTCAGGAAAACGTGCACGTGCGGCTTCAGCTCCGTGCGCACTTCGCTGTTCATGAAGCAATATAATATTGCCACGACGAATCCCTAAAATAAGTAATTACAGTTTAAAAACAAACACATATTTCATTATTAATTAAATATTAATTAATTCTACCTGAAAACTTGCAAACAATTGATCTGAAATTAGCCAAATGGATTCGATGATTTCGTCCTTGTTGATCCACGAAGACATTCCGATCAATAACGCGTAATGTATGCCGAAGAGCGGCGCCAAAACCAACGTGCTTCTAGCCCATTTCTGATATCTTCTGGCTTCTTCGTAAACGTGAGCCTGAAGCTTGCTGAATATCACCACGGCTATCCTCACGAACAGTATCAGATTCAACTGAAAATCCAAGATTTCAATAATTTTCTAAACTAAACACAATCTGTTACCAATATGGAAATTGCGGTCGGTATGCGTATAATCAGAAAAGTCATCTTCTTGTCGTCGTGCGTCGTCCAGCAGAGCGTATTCTCAAGCATGATTCTGGTAACAATCCAGACGCTGGTAACTACAGCCGGCATTCCTTAAGAAGTATACATTTAGAAATTCCTTATACAAATTTGTATAATTGTTACATACCCCAACCCATGATGATGTAAGGTGTGATCTTGCGATTGGAGTCCGCGAAGAGGGCTCGGAAAATTAGGTTGTGCAAGTAGAGACCTTCCATGAGGATCCAGGAATAATTGGCCGTGATGAAGAATTGGAAGAGGCTTATTATCAATTTGCAGCCCCAATTTCCGTACTGCAATTAATAATATTATTAATTAATCGTTTGTTTATGCGAAGCGCAAAACCTTTTTGTCGACAAAGAAAAACTTTTGTCCATTCTTGAGGATTATGTCTGAATGTAGCCCGACTCCGTCCACGAAGATGATGTGCTTCAGCAAAGAGATGAAAGCTCGAAAGATGAACGAAGCGAACAGATGCATGTGGAGTTTATTCCTTGGACAATGCAATTTCCTAAAAACATATTACATCATTATTAATGCGATTTTATTATTGTTTTTAATGAAAACACATACTTTATGGAAAACATTATGATGAATGCAATCACCAATGTGACTAGAGAGACGGAGTATCCGGTTTTCGATATAATCTTGATGGTCGGTAAATAGGTCTGCAAAAAGTAATGTGTTATTTAATTGCGCAACAATCCCGGGTATATCATTAGTATCACGGTTATAAAATGCGGGGCAATATCCGACTTAATGGGGACCTCGACTACGGTCTCCTCGCTCGTATAGCATTTCGTGTAATTTGTCCATGCCTTTCCTTCCTCGTTCACAAACCACATTCCATTATCCAGGCATTCCTTCGTCGCGTTCTGACTCTGCCAAATAAAAAACAGAATCTTCATTTACTTGAAACGAAAACGTACGAGCAGATAAAAATTTCATTACTTTTCATAGATTTAATATTTCACAATTAATTTCAAAGAATTACCATTGATTATTATACACAAGAGTCTAATTAATTAGATGCACATAGAAGTAAAATGTTTATCATATATAATCAAATTTTAATAACATTTCATAAGTTTTATACAAAAAGTTTTTCAAATTTTGAAATAAAATGTTTGCAACTTAAGTTACAAACACATGTTTCTTTTTGTGGATGATGATGTTGGTCATCCTGCAAATTTCTGTTCCAAACACAACTTAAATCCTCGCAAGCATTTATAACATTAAACCGAGGATTATCAGTGTATCATCTTCTGATTTCCAGTATTACTCAGACATTTCACAAGCTTAAAGATGCCGAAAGCTAAAAGAGCAAAGAAAAGTAAGTAAAACGAATCTTCATCATCTAAATAAACTTGTTTTATGTTAAGAAACATAACCTCATAACCGAAAACAAGGCATGTTATATTGTAGGTTACCGAATTGTATATTTGTATTTCTGTTTTCAGTTTCGTTGACCAAGACTGACAAGAAAGGTTTGCTGCTGAAACAGAAAATTGTCGACGATGTGAGGAGCTGCGTCGAGGAGTTCAGCAGCATATATGTCTTTACATACAGGAACATGCGGAATGAGAAGATGAAGGAAATCAGGCAACAGATGAAACCGAGCAAATTCTTCTTTGGAAAGAACAAAGTGATTGGCATCGGTTTGGGCAGGAACAAGGACGAGGAAATTAGCAACGATTTGCATAAGGTTTGTTGAGTTTACAATTGAAATTGATTTGTGGAGATGCTTATGTGTTTGATGTTTTAGCTGACTGACACACTGAAAGGCTCATGTGGGCTGTTGTTCACGAACAGCAGTAAAAAGGAAGTAACAGGATGGTTCGATGGTTTCACTTATGTGGATTTCGCCAGGTCAGGGTTCAAAGCGAAGAGGACAGTGGATTTGTGCGAAGGACCTTTGCCAGAGTTCTCACATGCCATCGAACCATATTTGAGGCAGTTAGGATTACCCACAAAATTAGAAAAAGGTATGCATTATTAATTTTTTATCTTTAATATAAACTAATTTTCAATTTCATATTATAAATATGAATCCTTGAAAATGTAATAATGTTCCTGTACATTTATTGATTTTTTTGTAATTCTATAATGGGCACTTAAAGTAAATTAATTGCACGCTCATAGCGAAACAATAATCGTTGATCAAAGCTTTAATAGCGTTTTGCGCATATTTATGACCGTTTAATTTATTTGCAGGCGTTGTTACGCTGATAAAGGACTACACCGTGTGCAAGAAGGGTGCGGTGTTGACACCTGAGCAGGCCAAGATCCTGGAGTTGATCGGCGAGAAGATGGCCGAGTTCAAATTGATTTTGAGGGCTTGCTGGAACAAGGAAAAGGGTTTCGAGCAGTTGAGCACCGAGGAGGAAGACGAAGCCGAAGAAGACGATGATGATGATGAAAACGATGTAGAAATGGATGATTAGTCATAGGATTTTTTTAGTTATTTAACTTTTGTTAGGTATATAATATATATTATTTTGTTACCTAAAATGATATAAACGAGATGGATCCGTTTCGAATTTGATTTTTATAAATATAATGATAATATTTACAAGAGAAACATATTACAAATACTATTCCTACACTTTCCCTGATCCTTTATTTCTTTTTACAGGTAAATCCTGATTTACGAATTCCACGTCTTGCAGTTTAATTTGAAAAACGAAATAACTCGCAGAACGAAAACAGAAGTTGAAATTCAAAGGTAATACTCAAATTATTGATACGTTCCTGTGATTTTAGCAATACATAACGAAAATAATTTTACATCAGCGGCTTTCATGTATGCGTTTCTATAGAATGAAATTTCCCCGAATTCGTTTGACGCGAACGAACGGAGATTCATTGTAAAAGCCAAACGAATCAAAAGCAGAACATGTTTGACGATTTTCAATTCACTTTAATTTCACCGATTATAAAATGTGTTTGTATATATTTCATACGTAAATTCATTTTGCTCGCTGCCCCAAATATTGATCAACATTCAATTCAATTTAAAATTAAATTAAAATTTATATGTATATATATTATTATCAAGCTTTTCATAAACTGTTGAAATTCTCAAACATCCGAATTAATTAAAATTAATGAAAAAGAAAAATAATACTTATCAATAGGAAATTAATTTTAAACATTGCATTTTGCAGTTTCTATTTGTGCGTAGCAACAGAAAAGCAATTTCGATTGTGTTATTTAACCGTGTATAAATAATATTGAATTGGTTTTCAAGTGCGCACCGTTTTCCAGCTGAATGATTCTATTTTTCGTTGACTTGTGTTGTTTAATGACGAAATTCGAAATAACCGAAATATTTATTAATATCGTTTTAGAAAATATGTATAAAAATAACATTTTATTTTTGGTTATTACAAATGCATGCATATCAATAGAACAAAAATATTCATTAGCTAATGGACAGTTTATGAAAGTTAAGCAACGTTTATCTATATTAGATTTGTATACTATGCAAATAACTGAAGAAGTTAATTCAATCAATTTTACTAATTTTCGAAATAGCAATCAGGTATTATTGTTTTTCAATCATAAATACTGCTTATCAGTGGTTGTTAATAAATGAATTGTGATTAATTGTGTCGAAAGGTCGACACAATAAAGTGCATTTATTTAATTTTAGCTGCAATTCCGGAATTTAGATTTTGATTGCTTTCTCTGTCGCTCTTTGCTGTGTGTATATTTTAAAATGTAAGGATGATGATGATAATAGGTCGTTCATTAATGGAGCGGAGATCGATCGAACCGAACCGGTTAATCTTATCGTCCTGGGCAAAACACTTAGGCCTTTATTCTATAGGAGATCACTTAATTGCTCCGATCGTTATCCCACACTCAATTACATTACGCGAGGCGATTCGATTCGAAACGTTTCGTGGATTCCCATTTCAATTCCACCACAAACTGTTTTAATATTGACACAAATAATTACGTAATTTTTTATATTTATTTAACCAATTTTACATCTATTACATAAGAAATTAGTTTTGAAATTGTAGAGTTAATATTCTTACAATAGTAACGTGACACCAATACATCGAATAGTACGGATTAATAATAGTACGGTTTGAAAATTTCAAATATATATACAGTCTCTTTTTGTGCGGTTTATTTCTATTTTCTTTTGTCCAGTTTCTTACAGTCTGGAAAATATTAGCGAGCCCGCACTGTGCGAGGTATTGACACTGTACAAATATATATATAGCCAAGTGTCTTTTTGTGCGGTTTATTTCTATTTTCTTTTGTCCAGTTTCTTACAGTGTGGAAAATATTGGCAATCCGCACTGTGCGAGGTATTGACACTGTGCATATATATATACAATCAAGTCTCCTTTTGTGCGGTTTATTTCTATTATATTTTGTCCAGTTTCTCACAGTGTGGGAAATATTGGCAAGCCCGCACTGTGCGAGGTATTTACACTGTACAAATATATATATAATCAAGTCTCCTTTTGTGCGGTTTATTTCTATTTTATTTCGTCCAGTTTCTTACAGTCTGGAAAATATTGGCGAGCCCGCACTGTGCGAGGTATTGACACTGTACAAATATATATACACTCAAGTCTCCTTTTGTGCGGTTATGTATATTTTATTTCGTCCAGTTTCTTACAGTTTGGGAAATATTGGCGAGCCCGCACTGTGCGAGGTAATGACTCTGTACAAATATATATATAATCAAGTCTCCTTTTGTGCGGTTTATTTCTATTTGATTTTGTACAGTTTCTTACAGTCTGGGAAATGTTGGCGAGCCCGCACTGTGCGGGGTATTGACACTGTGCAAATATATATACAATCAAGTCTCCTTTTGTGCGGTTTATTTCTATTTTATTTCGTCCAGTTTCTTACAGTCTGGAAAATATTCGCGAGCCCGCACTGTGTGAGGTATTGACACTGTACAAATATATATATAGTCAAGTCTCCTTTTGTGCGGTTTATTTCTATTTGATTTTGTCCAGTTTTTTACAGTCTGGGAAATATTGGAGAACCCGCACTGTGCGAGGCATTGACACTGTACAAATATATTTTCAGTTTAGTCTCCTTTTGTGCGGATTATTTCTATTTTATTTCGTCTAGTTTCTTACAGTCTGGGAAATATTGGCGAGCCCGCACTGTGCGAGGTAATGACTCTGTACAAATATATATACAATCAAGTCTCCTTTTGTGCGGTTTATTTCTATTTTATTTCGTCCAGTTTCTCACAGTCCGGAAAATATTGGCGAGCCCGCACTGTGCGAGGTATTGACACTGTACACATGATTAATTTATTCTAAACAATGCAATATTTGATAGTTTTGAACATAATTTGCATTTCACAATAAATAATCGACTTGCATTTCCTAACATAATCCATATAGTGCACAGATATTTAGTTTGTATGGATATTTGCATATTTGCGCACAGTTTATAAAAGATAGTTGTGAAATTAATATGCAATAAGCAACAAATAATCCTCTTCAATTTTCAGCGCAAATACACTTACAAACATAAAATAATTAAGTTTCTTTTTTTTTACTAGATTTCACAAGTATACTAATTTCTTAAGATTCTGTCACGGAATTTTGATCAGACTCTAATCTAATTGCTATTTTCGATTTGAAAGATTTCCAAGGTTTATATTGAAGTTTATCGAGTTGTGAACTCCTTTTCTCGCAGTATTCTTAGCGGATGACGATCATTCTGTTTGTAAATAAAGGTTGAACCGAATGGTATTTCTTTCATTTGAAGGTAAAAGGATTTTCCCCTTTATATTTTACGTGCATCCTATATGTACATACACACACACAAAACTTACCGGATCAAACCCAGTAAAATAACTCGGACAGGAAAAACTCGCTGTTGAATTCGCCTGCGTAGGTGGCCAGCACATTATTCCATCAAAGAATGCAGGGCAAACGTACACTCCTACGGAAATACAAATAAGAATATGAAAAGAAGTTCAATTCGCATTGCAAACATACCACAAGAATAGCAAACCAAGAAAATGGTTATAAGGTTTTACTCTCTTTGTTATACGAAATTTAGGAAACTTAATGAAGGCTCAAGTGCTTAATAAATATTTTATGATTTCAAACATTAAAATAATAATTGATTTAGGAAAGAAAGGAGATGTTTCGGTAAAAGAAGGACTGAAAGCGTTTCGTCTGCAACTCAAGTAAGTAAACAGCATTAGTTGTGAGAAAAGTAAATGAAAATAACTGTTTTAATTTCAGATTAGGATCCCGAAGCTATTTGGACGCCGTACGAGCAATTCCACTTAATACTTCTCAGCGCAATTTTCTTTCGCTTTCTTTTCGTATTGCCGCTGAAAAGTTGCTGAAAAGACTGTGTCTGCGTCTTGCCGAAAAGTGTATTGGACGGAAGAACGCGAGAAATACGAAACGAATCGAATCGATTTGAATTTACCAAAGGAAATGTAATTTGCATCGGGATTATGTTGGGGGGAGACGGAGTTTTATTTCTGAGATAGTTACGCTCTTTTTACCTAAAGTTTTGTTGAAGACGGTTTGAATGGTGCTGCTGAGCGATTCGTTTCCGTACAGCTGAAGACATGTTTCGTTCGCTAAGCGAATACCCTCCAACAGGTTCTCCATCGAGTACTTCGCCATTATCGATCAAATCTCCTGAAAAAATGAAACATGAAACGTTTGAGTAGTACAACAAATGTTAACGGGGCGCGAAAATTGTAGTTTTTAACGAGATTCGTTAAAAATTATAAAATATTTATTTATTTTTTATGTTGGTTCCCCAATTTGTTGGAGTAATAATGTTAGATAGGTAATTGGGGTTGCAGAAGGTAAAGAAACTTTATCGTAATTCGATTTGCGAGCACTTTCCTAGCGAGGAGCTTAATTAAAAAATCGTTCTAACTTTTAACTCGGACTTAATTCCATGGAAGCGATACGCAGAAAATCCTTACTTTTACATGGGATTTCTACAGGCTTACAGATGTTCGTTTACAGCGTTTACAAACTTTTCAATATCATCACTATCCAAAGATGGAAGCAACGTTGATACATTTTTTTAGCAATAATTAAATTATACAATTTCTTTTCATGTTTACTCATTAATACTATTAAGCAAACGTTGAAAAGTGTCGGTAAATATTGTGTTAGCGATTAAGTTAATGAGATCTTTCGGTGTTGTTGTTGTTGTTTTTTTTCGCGTTCTTCCTTGTGTTATAAGCCCCCATTTCGGGTGGTTAATTTGAATAGTCCACTTCTTCCCCATCCCCGCCAGCTTTGCAAATACCACCGTCTGCAGGACGGTGAACGGGTTTTAATGCTCGAGGGAAAACAGTCGGGATTAGCCCTAAAGGGACGCTAATTCGGGTAGTTTAAATAGAGAGGACCGACGATAAAGTTCGAACTGGAATTCAACTTTAGCAAATGCAAACACCCGTTCACGGACACATTTAACATCCATCAAACTCAACAAAAAAAAATAAAAACATTTTCAGTTAATTTCTCGTAATCCTCATGTTTTTATAACAATTTGATTGAAATAATTCAATTTTAATTTAACGTAGATGTTAATTTGTTATTTATAGTATTTTAATATTTAGTACATTAGTTGCTAATTAATTTTTGATAATTCTAATGTTTGATAACAATTTTAACTCAATTATTAATGAAAATGAAGACAGAACATTTTTTTCAAATGAGATTTATCTTTGAATCTTTACATTTGAATTGAGCTTCATATTTGAAATGCTTTTTGCTATCGGACGATTTTCAACAATCTTTGCAATAATTTTCAGATATTTGTGCTGAAATTTGCTGAACACTGCTTTTAAGATCATTTTTTTTTCAATTTTGAACGCGAATTATTTGGATTTTTATTTGGTGTTCTGCAAAACAAAGTAGGCGAGTGGAGGTTTACTCACAATTCATGCTTTAAGTATAGATTTATTTTGTATGTAATTTTAATTACTAGAAACTATAATAAGTTATTTCCAATTGTTTACTAATTGAATTTAAATAATCCATTTTTTTGTTCTTTGTTGAAAATAGGATATTTATTGGAAGTGCGCTCAAAATGTGTTGGATGAGACTAACACATCGTCACAATTAATTTGAAAGCTTCCCGTTGTGTGTGCTCGTCCTAAATTAATAAATACATATTGTATACTTCACTAATGATTGCCGTTACATAATAATGATAGTGTGTATAAATAATAATAATATACACGTTTACGTCAATGCTCGCTAGACTGTTTGGCATTTTCAAGTGCTTTCCGATTATCGCCTGATCCTCCCAAAGTAAATTAATTAGTCCGGCGCCAAATTAATTGACAGCCCAGTCTCAGATACATATCTTTTTTTTATATACATAATTAAATATTGTGCATAATTTCGATATCAAATCTTGAAATTTTGATTGGCACCAAACAGATTGTTGCACTTTGGGAGCACTTTAATGATTACGTAAAATGGGAATTTGCAATAAATCTGAAAACTGTAATATGAATTAGGAATATTCTTTAATATGTTCTTGTATTATTTACAATTATTATTATGTTATTTCTTTGTTAAATTAATTATATTTTCGTTGCGTATGTAAATTACGAAAACTGTTTTGGTTATGATGGGAAGCAGCGTTCGTACGCGCGAGTCTCAACAGGGATTTGACCCAATTATCGTTGATAACTCGAATATCAATTAAAACTAATTGGTTTACTCGAAGGGCGTAAGTAGCCGTGCCTCTCGTCTAATTGTAACAAGCTTTCACAATCGATGGATTTCGTGAGGGTGAATCTCGCGAGAGTCGAGTAATGTTTACATGAATAATGCATTGAAATGTACACTAAATTTCTTTAAATTATCAAAAATATTGATTATTTAAATGTTCACTATTTGCGAATTATTAATATTTAGATGGATGATCTTTCCTAACTCAAGGCAAATAAAATGAAGTCCATTTGTTAGATTAGATTATATTTTGGACCTAATTCAATAATTCACACTCTTTTTTCAATAATTTACATCCTACATACATTTTTCCGGTGGTAATTGCAAGAGCCCGACAACCGAAATCTCGTCTATCGAAATCATGAGGCTAGCTCAAAATCCCGACTATATCTAAATCTCGACAGTGTCTTTTATTATTATAAATTTCTACAATAACATTTTTATGGTAGTCGGGATTTCGATATAGTCGGGATTTTGATTGTCGGGAATATGTTAGTCGGGATTTTGAGCCAGCCGGGATTATGGTAGTCGGGATTTTGATATAGTGGGGATTTCGATACAGTCGGGATTTTGATTGTCGGGATTATGGTGTCGGGATTTGGACATAGTCGGGATTTTAAGCGTCGGTACTTTAATACAGTCGGGATTTCGAACGTCGTGATTTCAATAGACTGCCTTTCGGTTGTCGGGCTTGCGATATAGACTCACATTTTTCATTATTAATATTTTTCTTCACTATTTACTAATGTTTAGAAATTATAATTTATCCCAACTGAAGATAATTTAAACGACATTCTTCTTCAAAAATGAGTTAAATTATTGGATTAACAAAGTTTAACACCTCTTAAGCAGAGATTGATGAAGCTTCGATCAATTTTTCGTTGTCAACTGGAAACTAACGTATTATGTTTGTGTACTTTCAAAACTTCGCAAAACTTTCGACAGTCAAAAAGACAAATAAATTCTCCTTTTCAAGGATATGCACATAGCGTATATAATTCAAATATCGAAGTTAACTTTAATATATTTTTCTTTCCAAAGAGTTTCAAAGCATTACCATAAAAACTGAATCCACAATATTCTTATTAAATATATTAATTTCAATAAATTTTACATTTCAATTCGATTCTAAATCGATAAAGGAAATATTATACAAATTATATAGTTTGTAAAAATCTTTTCGATCTTGAATTGATTGAAATTATAAGTTAAAAAGAAAATTATTATTAATGTCTCAGCTTTTTCATTGGATTTAAAGAAACCTTTTATTAGTTTATGAGATTGTTTTTAATTTAGTAAATATGTTCATTGTGCGTGCAGAAGTACAAGGTGGCGCAAAAGTAATGTCATAATTTGAACTAGCTGTTATTTTTACAGATGGCGCCAAATGTCACCGTGCTTTGACATTTATGATGTAATAGTGAATATATAGTGAATTAGTAATGTAATGTCACCAATTTTAAATTTTCAAATAAACTTTTGATGAAAACAGAGCTCTTTTTTTAAATTTATAACAAAATGGCAGCCAATTCAAATTATGCGCCACCTTGTAAAATGCTTTATGTAACATTTGTTAAGAACTGCTACGATTTGAGTGAAATAAATGCCTGGATTTTTTTAGCAATTTTGAAACAAATCCGAGTGTAGAATAGGTCGAATTAGATGTAAATTATAAGTGGGGAAAATGCGAAACGTGTTTCGAGCATTTGTCCTTAAAATGTCGATTAGACGAGATTCCGTCCCGTTTCCGTATGATAAAAGTGCACTCTTTTTCTCCTCTATTCATTTTTTTTTCCCGATCGATTCGTGCGCTGGAATGGAAATTACGTGGTGGACGATTGCTTCTTCTTTTATTCCATCGTCGGCCTGGTAACTAAAAATAATTGAATTGTTCCGTTTGACGTTTAATTGGAATCAATCATCGGCAATCCGATACCAATTCATCCGCCCGTCATTAGGAAATTGTGCGTGTCCATCCGTGTGTGTGTGTGTGTGTATGCACACCCTCTATTACGATCATGTCGATCCAAAATAATAAAACAAAATGAAACCATCTGCTAACGACGCACACCTGGATCACACCGCATCATCAACATCATCATCGTCGTCTTGGAAACCAAACAAAAATACACTACTTTATTAATTGAGTTCCAATATTGACTGTTGTCAATCATCGCATCATCATCAACAACATCAGCATTATTAATTTGATGTCGATGCAATTAAGACTTCCAGTCTAAGTGTATCGAATTTTGCTTTCCCCCCAATTAAGGGACAATCTATTAAACGGCTCGCCATCATTTCGATTGATAAAGGCCCGATGCTAATGGATAGTAGCAGTAATAAATCTACCTGTACATCCATCTGTTTTGTTTTTGGAAACTGCGGTGGATCCATCGACTAAACATTAATACGCACTAACAGCCTACATCGATTTCCAATTAATTCTCTGCTTCATTTCCTTTCTGGATTATACCAGAACTTGTCGCGAAATTGTGAACTTCTGTTAATGTTATTCAAAAACCCCACACGCGAAGCAATTTAGTTAACAATTTACATACGCAAAGTAATTTTAAATGTATTAATCAATATTTTATTGATTCATCCTTTCCTTTAAGGAATTTTTAATTTCTAAAAATTATTTTTTTCTGATTTAAAATTTCCAGATATAAAAACTGTTATAATGGATGAATGGATAGTAGCATAATTTTTAGATAATTTACAAATAATTAAAATAAAACAAAACACTGCTTTTTCGAGCATTTTTTAAATTTTGAACACGAATTACAGCCAAACGGCTAAATCCACAGTAATATATGAATATACGTTACATTCCCCAAACATTCAGCTTTCATATGCATATTTTGGATTCATTCTATGTATTATACTTTTCGAGTAAATCAATGAATTGTAAAAACACTGCTTTTTCAAGCATTTTTTAAACTTTGAACACGAATTACAGCCAAACGGCTAAAAACCACAGTAATATATCGATACTTGCTAGATTCCCCATACATTCAGCTTTCTTTTGCATATTTTGGATTCATTCTATGTATTATACTTTTCGAGTAA
>NW_017099268.1:0-59305 GCF_001412225.1 Nicrophorus vespilloides
TTGCTTTTTGACGTTTCTGGAATGTGTGGAATGTTTGGAATTTTTGCTTTTTGACGTTTCTGGAATGTGTGGAATGTTTGGAATTTTTGCTTTTTGACGTTTCTGGAATGTGTGGAATTTGAAGAATTTTTGCTTCTTCAAATGTAGATTTGATTGTTCATAGTTTCGTCCTAAATTGGGGCTCATCAGTGCAGTGCAGCCGAATTAACGACAAACTGCAGACTATGATAAAGAAAGAGCTTTACAAAAAAAAACTATTACCGTCGAGCGAATGAAAGATAATGTTTTGTATTTCAGAAATTTAACAAACTGCAGACCATTTTAAACTGGATACAATATTTGAATTCAATCAGTCATACGTTTAATCCTTGTGAAATTACATTCAATTTGGTATAAAATACGTCGCAGCATGCTGCGTAACAAGAATATGTTCAATTGGTTTTTGTTTTGTTCATCTGTTATTGCAGCTTATCTTGAGAAAGTTTAAAGGTCAGATAGATGTCAGCACTGTCATATAGTGAGGGCAAAATGAATATCACCTTCCACGGAAGAAAGGCTCTGGTTACAGGCGCCAGTCAAGGTAATTATTATTAGAAATATATGTGCAAATCTTAATCTTGTTCTGGCAGGTATTGGCAGAGACATTGCCTTGAAGTTGTCCCAGTACGGAGCAAAAGTCACAGCAATAGCCAGGAATCAACAGCTCCTTGGTAATGTTGCCATTGGGAACAAAAAAACAAAAAATATTCAGTGAGAAATAACGAAGAGCTTTTGCGTTTGCAGATGTGTTACATTCGGAAGACCCAAAGATCACTGTGTTTGCAGTCGATCTAAGCAATTGGGATGCAACTAAAAACGTTTTGAGTCAGATAGGCTCTGTGGATCTGCTGGTAAACAATGCTGGTTTGGCTATACTTGCACCACTGTTGGATGTCACCGAACAACAAATTGATTCGTAAGTTATTTATTTTCATTTACTAGTTTAAAATGTATATTGATACACATGATTTCTGTGTGTACTAATATTTAAATTAATAATAATAATGTATATTTGGTTGCCTATAATTTTCAGTTTATTTGGAGTTAATGTAAAGGCTTTGATGAACGTAACCCAGCACGTTGCCAAAGATCTGATCTCCAGGGGAGCTGCTGGCAGCATCGTAAATGTATCCTCGCAGGCATCGATGGCAGGACTTCAAGATCACACGGTGTACTGCGCGACGAAGGGCGCCGTGGACGCCTTCACCAGGGCGGCAGCTCTGGAATTGGGCAAGTTCGGGATCCGGGTGAACTGCGTTAATCCAACGGTGATTATGACCGAGATGGGAAAGCTGGGATGGTCCGATCCGGCTAAGGCGAAACCCATGTTGGAGAAGATCCCGTTGGGACGGTAATTCTATAACTATATCCATTGAATTTCAAATAGTAAATGATGATGTGGTTGTTGCAGTTTCGGAGAAGTTGAGGAGGTGACTGATGCCGTCCTCTACTTGCTCAGCGATCGCTCCACTATGATCACTGGGAGTACGCTCGCCGTGGATGGGGGTTACCTGGCCGTTTAAGAACTTCCCACGTCGTAGCCGAGGTTCTGCAGGTTCTGATTGATGATGTTCAACGATAACTTGGCGTCGCCGCTGGAGACCATGCGGATCACTGAAAGAAAATTATGAAATTATACGATTTGCGAGGTGGTGAATATGCTCACAGTTATTGCCGGCTGTTGTGGCGAGCATCTTGGGCTGCAGCAGCTCCGGCCTGTACCCGAACAAAGATCCCAAATATCCGAGAAACGACGACGGCTGCGGCCTGCTCAAAGGCACCTCCAGGGAGTGCATCCCAGGCTGCAGCGGAAGATGCGCGCGTCCGTAACCCTCCAGCTGCAACCCACTGTACACGCTCAGCACGATTTGAGGCCCTGCAAACAGCATTCGCATGGATATTAGTGTAATCTCGCATACAAAAAGAAGAACCTACTCACATCCATGCGGATTGGTGGATTTGTAGACGATCTGTATGGGCAGATTGAGGGTGACTTTATCCCCGTTCTGGATTACGTTCGCCGTTTGCGAGAGGCCCGCCTCGAGACCGCCGATTAACTGCCAATCCGGACCTGATACGAATTCGTACTTGCAGTGCCATCTGCTCCCGGCCGGCGCGAGGACTTCGAGCCACTCGATCTGACCATCCACTGATACCAAAAACGATCCATCCGACATCCTCTCCAAGAACAACTTTTCAGCTCGTTTACTCTGCTGAACTTTCGTATCCCAGGTAACTATCAATACAAACAAACATTTGATTGGCTCGTGCGCGCACACTGTTACCAAACATTAAGAAATTGAAAATCATTTTGATAGGAAGCGTGCAGAAGGGGTTGCATAGTCGTAGAACTTTCGAAAATATCAATTTCTTTTTATTTCACATTCCTTGCAAACAAATACAAAAGAAAAACTAAACGGATCAATCTTCTCCTTATCGTCGTATATTATTGCTAGCGAACGGCGAGTATTTGATTCAATCTTAAGTACAAAATGGACTTGAAAAATGGTTTCGATTATTACTCTTTCTTTTTTTTTTTGGTATAGGTGTGTGTGTGTGTCTTTAAATGCGAATTAATCTCGTTGTTGTGTCCCCTTTTTGTTTAGTGTGTGTGTGTATTGTTTAGTATTGCTCTTATTCGAGAGATCACGGTTTGAAGGTGGCTTTGCCTTCGAACGTGCATCCTGAGCGCTGGATGATCTGACTGGCCGTCCAGACGCCGCACTTGATGCACACTTCGAGCGGCTGCTGCTGAATGTACTGGGCCAAGAAACCGCCGACGAACGCATCTCCGGCGCCGTTCGTATCGACGACCTTCTCGTGCTCCAACTTGATGATCGGATATTCGGTTATTTTGCCGTTGTCGGCGAGGATCACCGGATTCGTGCCGGTCGTTATGATCACAATACGCTTCTTGTTCTCGTTCTGCTTGGGCAGATCGCAGATCTTCTGCGCGATCTCCTTCAGGTCCTTGGTTTGGAAGTTCTGCTCCGAGGCGAATGTTTCAGCTTCCTAAAAATTAATTCATTAATTCATGATTGATTTTGCTTATTTGCAGAGACGACTTACGCTTTCGTTGCCGAAGAGGATGTCCACGTAGGGCATCGCTTCCATGAGTGGTTTCTTGTAGAAGGTGGACAAGAATGGAGCGCTTAAGTTCATGATGAAAGTCTTGTTGTGGGCCAAAGCGTGTTTGGCGATCTCCTGGATAGATGGAGGACTCACTGTCAGGAAGAAACCCTAAAAAGTAAAAAGAGTGAGTTGCTGTTAGATTAGATTAGATTTATATAGGATGTTGTCGTTGTTTGCTTACCGAGATGTAAAAGTATTGGGCGGATTCGATGAGCTTCTTGTTCTCGCTTTTGGCGAGGTGGTCGGGTGTGAAGAGATTGGCTGCGGCGAGGTTAGCGCAGAGAGAGCGGTCGGTGCCGGTGATGAGGACGGCACATGTACCAGTCGACGAGTCCTGTGCATGCTGATATTGCACGTTCACTCCTTCCGCGATCGCCCGCTCCTGCAGGATTTTCGCGTACTCGTCCTCTCCGACCGCCCCGAAGAATGTCGTCACTTTGGGTTTCTCCAGGATCCATTGTGAAACGCGCAGCGTGTTCTGCACGCTCCCACCTGCTGTGAACTCCACCTGATACTTGTCCATCAGCTCCTTGTATATGGGTTTGTGCTTATCCTCGGCGAGGATCGCATCGTTCTTCTTCATGTCATACTTGCTGAGGAACTCCAAATTGACTTTGGCAGAGATGTCCAGAAGCGGGTTTCCAACGCCCAGCAGCAAACCTTCCCTGCGCAACGACACACACAAAACCCAATTTAAAACGCATTTATAATAATAATGATACGTGAAAAGACGCCAATTTATTTCAATTGGGTCAAAGGACTGAAACTAATCGAGCACCCACCAACAAAAGCAAGTTTCGAATACAACAAAAAGCATTTGAAGGTCAACCAGTGATAATTATTTCATTGTGGAAACACTTAATTGCTACATAATGCAAGCGAGTATCAATGAAGTAATAGTGAGAGTCATGCTGTGTAATATGTACGTGTGGAGAATCTACTTATAATGTGGAACGAAAATAATGTAATAACGCACTACGAATCGAATGTAATAACTCTACTTACATTTTGGTTGTGGTTGCTTTGAAATGCTTGAAGCGAGTGATAAGTTTGGCAATGTTAGAGATGGTAGTCATTTGCAAACGCAAGAGACAAAGTGATAAGGGGGAAATTTTGGGCCACAGAACGGTGGGGTCAGCTGAACTTTAACCTGATGCAGTAGTTGTTTTTATTTTTTTTTGTTGTTGGTGGTGTAGTTTATCAGTCTCAGGCCATCGGAGATGTTCCAAGCAAGATTAAATGTTAATTATCTATTTTGACTTTGAGATTCAAGTATTAGAGTCACACAAAAAAATGCTTGATGACGACAATAACAACAACAGCAACAGCAGAGAAGAGAATGAATGTTAATTTGTCTGAGTGTGGATCGGTGAGTGTGTACGTTCGTTCGTTCGTTGTTGTTACCTCAGATTTGAAATTTCCATTTTGTTTTGTTGTTCTGTTCGATCAACGAGTGTGCTTATTTTGCGGTTATTTTCGTGTCGTCGATCTTTGCGTGCGATCGGTACGACCGTTGCCGATGGAAAGAATCTGAAGTCGCGCGCGCGTTTTTCCGTCCCTCTGTCCGTCCGTCCGTCCTTTCGTTCGTCCGTACGGCACCACATTCACGTGACGTCATCTAACACTTTTCCTATTCTCCCAATCCATAATAGAGATAGAACGTGTAAGTAGGCGATGGATGCATCTAGCTGCTAGTAGATTACATTTTTCACCACGTGCTTGACCCCAGGCGGACGGGCGGGCGGGCAGACATGTGCGGAGGCGGCTTTGGAGGGGCGGCGCATTCTTTGCGTCGATCTCTCTCTCTCTCACTCACTCACGCTTTATTATCTTCGGTAACCCTTGGCAACGGTGCACGGATCTATCTCAGTAGCGCCCTCTGTCATCGAAACGCCAAATCAGAACAGATAGTTTCATTTTAATTCTCTATAAAATTTGAATTAGTATTATATTACAACATGAATGTGCAATTATATCATTAATTAATGCAGACAATTCTCATTTTTTACTTTTGTTGTTTGTTTTTGAAATATGTTTATTTATGTGAAATTAATAAAGGAATATATTCATAATATTTATCATATCTTATTTTCTTTCTTTCCTTCTCTTCCCTTCGCTACTACAACAACAGTTTTCTCTTTCATAAGGCACGTACATGTAATTACATTTATTTTTTTATATATATATATATATTTGTTTGGACTGTGAAATGCTATTACACCCCGACGCGAGAATACGAGTAAAATTAGCGAAAAAACATGTTTTCTTTCTTTGCCCCGAACTAAGTATGACTAGTGGATTAATCCGAGGAAGCAGTTCAAACAAGGGATGCGGCGGCGTTTGCGTTCGTTGTTCCCGGATAAATCTATAACGCACAACAAAAAGTGAACAAAAATGTATATATACATACATGTATGCAAGAAGAAAACAAATGACAAACAAAGAAGAAGAAAAAAACGAAATAAATATACATAATAATAGTGATTTGTTTTATTGACTAACGTCGAGTTAGTCAAGTAGGCTTTGGGCCTTTAAAAAGTACAAATAAATAAGTAAACACAACAGAGAAATAGATAATAATTTTAAAAATAAAAATAGTTAAAAATAACATTTCGCATGTATCCATCAGTGTGTGTATATAACATATATATATCTATGCTGCATGCATGCATTTACATATATAAAGTTCGTTTCTCCTTTCACTCTCACTCCTCAATTAGTTAATTAATTAATAAATTAAATGTTTCCCCTTCGCATCGTCGTTTCTTCTTCTAGGCAACCCAAATAGCGCCCCATCGCGTTGCTTTCTTTTCGGTGCAAAATTACATCATAATCATATTTATATAATCGATATAAATTCTACTATTTACATGCACATAAAAAATATATTATTTATATTAATTATTCTTCATCGTATATGTATATATAAATTAATATTGTTCGGTTTCTTCAGCCGAACACTTCTTCTTCTTCTTCTCATCTCAATTGACCCAGCTCAAACGTTCATCCGTTATCGGTTTCTCGCATTGTCTTTCTACATGTAGACTGCGCGTTTTCCTGCTCTCCTCGCTGCTCTCGTCTAGCTTAACTTGTATATCATCGTCGGAGATGCCGTTAACCCTGTGCGGGCTCAGCACCGGACTCTGGACGGCCGTCGAGACTACAGCAACTTCGCTGGTTGTAATGTCCACGTTACCGGAAGCGTTGATGTAAATGCTGGTCGTGTACTTCTTCGTTTCCTCCGTCGGCTGCGACGTTGGTTCTGACTTTCTGATGGAATTGTTACTATTGTACAACGTATTCTGCGAATTGCGTAACGTCACCTCGTCCAGCGTCGTGGTCGTAGGCTCGACGGCTGTGCTGTTGGTAACGATCGCATCGTGGATCTCCACTTTCGTTTCGGGTGTCGTCGCTGTGGTTGTTGTTGTAGTAGTGATGGGGGTGGTGGTGGTGGTAACAGCAGCAGTCTCGATAATCTTCCCGGCCTTCTTATCTTTGCCCTTGGGCGGCACGAACTTGGGCATTCGCGAGACCCAGTGGTCGCCTGCCGAACCCACAGAGCTGGTGCTGGCTGCGCTGCTCGAATTTGAGCTCGAATTAACGTAGACGCCGTTACGTTTCTGATAGAAAAGGATGTAGGCACTATTGTTCACCAGATCCAAGGCGATGTCGTTGCTCTGCTCGGTCAGGTTGACAACCTTCGCGTCGTCGTAGAGGTACCAGTTACTGTCGTACGGATTCCTGCAGGCTGCAGTGTAATGCCCGGTCTCCAGATCGTTTCCATGATGGTAAACGACCGCGTACAGATCGTACGTGTTGTCGTTGGTGGTGGACTGCTTTCGCGTCCTCTTCCACGGCGACCAATTCACCCCATTCAAGATCTGCTCCTGATGGTGATGATTGTTGTGCTGGTGGTTATTGTGGTGATTATGATGATGATTCTGATCAGATCCGTTGATGTTGCCACCGTTGTTGGTGGTGGTGGTTGTGGTTTTAGCAAGGTGCGGGGTCATGTCGAACGAACACACGGGAAACTCCACCATCGTCAGCAGTTTGGTGCTGTTCCTACCTTTCAGCGTTTGCCTGAAACATTAATTTATTAATAATTACAACGATTGATGCGATAAAAACTAATATACTAACTGTCTGAAGCGTTTGAAGTGAACTACCAGGATATCTGGGAGCGACCACATATCCAACGTCTTAATCACTGGTTGGTATTGCTGACATTGCGGACACCGCCAAGCGTCGTCGAGGGTTTCGGCTTTCGTGTAATGCCTCAAGCACTCTTCCAGTGTTAAAGGAGCTCCACCTTAAAGAAGCAAATTTAAAATCATGTTGTCTTGTAGTCTAACATTCAATGTTACCTTGCAGAGCTTGTGTTTTTAGCTGCTTAACGCTGGAATGCTCCTCGACGTCTTCTGTGTCGTCAGCGATGACGGCCTCCTTGGCGATAGGCGTCCACTCGAGAACGAGCTTTACGTGCGTCGGACCGCTCTCCTCGCCGCAGAGCGCCAAAGCCTGATCGACGGCCTCCATGAACAGCGGGTGCTCCAGGTCCGGCTCCAGATAAGAAGCCGGTTCGTTTGCATTGCAGGCCGGGTCCGAAATTCGTATTCTAAATATCTGTGATAATCAAAGTTCGTATTTTTAAATCGAACGATTCTCAACAGTAATTAACTTACGTCCTGGGCTTGCGCCGAAGTCAAAATATCGTCGTGCAGGATGGGCGCCATCTCTTTCAGCATCAGCTTCTGCAGATCCACGTATGACGTTTCCCTGTTCACCTGCATCGTGTACGGACTGCCTATTAAATGCAAATGAATTAAGTTGATGAACAATAGTGGACGTTGACAACAACTTACCAAATCGTATGCAATCGTCGTCGTTGGTGATGGTTGTATTTGCGGTGGTGTTCTCGACGAGCACATTGATCCAACAGAGCAGAACGTACGCGGCGCTCTGGTTCTCGTTCTCGTCATCGTCGTCTGCGGCATCCTTCAGTTGGGGCACCTCGATGCAATAGACGGGGTCCGCGTCGGTGATAACGTTCACCGGTTGCTGATCGGTGAAGGTGCGAAGGAATCCACCGGTACCGATCTCGGTGAGAAGCATATCGCACCTCGATATCGAGGTGTCCGATTCGAGAAGGTCGCGCAGCTCGGACACGTTCGCGCCGGATGGAAGCGACAGACCTAGCCGGACTTCGCGCGGCTGCTGCGACGTGTAAAGCACCTGCAAGTAGAAAGAACGAAACATTTACAATACTGCTGCTGCTGATGATGTTTGCCGTATTACTGACCGTAACGTAGACGGAGTGTCGATGCAGTTGGGGTAGCTGCACGGAAATGCACTGGAAAGGGTCGAACGTATTCGACTGGGTCAGGCACGTAGGACAGCTCAGGGAAGATCTGTACTGCGCCTGGAAGACGCTGTGGATGAACGAGTTGTCCCGTCGTCGGTAGTTCTCCAGCGTCTCCGCAGCTATCACCTCGTCCGGCCTGCCCAAAGTCTGCAAAAAACAAATAAACTCCATTAATAAAAAGACCAATATTTTAAGCGTTTAATTCATTGAAAGAATGAGATCTCAGTTCCAGTCGGTCGATGAGGTGAGTGAGGATCAAGAAAGCCGATGGCAGAAGAAAGTTGATGAATGCAAATTGCGAAAATTAAATGAATTTCTCCGTCCGTTTCATCGGAAAATCTAATTACGCGTAATTGGATATAATTAGATTTCCTTGGGGCTCGCGTTTTTCAGCCGCTATTTACAAATGTCTGCTGCATGCACATGCATGCATGCATATATACATACTAGAGGTGGAGAGGCTGGCGGGGAAAGGAGAGGTGCTCTTACATGGCCAGAATTGATTGGAAAATTGCTGTATCGCATCTGAATGAATGCATGCACGCTGCACGACACAATCATGCAATGCAGCAGCATCGCTGCAACTTTCTTCTCGCGCAGATTTGAATTAATCATCATCATCATCGGACAAAGCGACAATAAAACAAGAGAAGAAAATCGTGGCCTCCTTAACAAAAGGACGAAGGGAGAGGTCCGATGAGGAGATTGGGGGGCGGAGGGTGCGTGTAAATCGATTGCGGATGAGGGGAAAACTCCGCATGATTCATTTATTTTTGCGTGATTTTCCATCGCCAATAAAAACTTTCATTGAAACGTTTACATTTCACTCTGTACAGTAGTAACATGCATTCTACATGCAGGTAGAATAATAATAATAATAATATTAATCAATGTTACGTTTCAAATCGAATTGTTTCGCAAAATAGTGTGTCAATGTCGAGTCCGAGTCGATGATAAATTTCCGAGGTCGAAGTCGGCGGCAGCTGACAACATCTGCACAACAGCGTTCGTTTGTTTCTGTGCTAAGCGCGTTTTTTTTTCTCCATCGGTGGTGGGTGGATTTCGCGAATCGCGTGCCAATTATTATATAATAATAATAAGAAAGACAAGAAAAGAAAGAAATAAAAATCGCCGCAAGGAGAAACCGCTCTCATTAATTTATGCAATAACCTTTGCGAATGCCGCAAAGTTTGACACGTTTGACATTTGACACATGTCATAACTATTGATCCATCACGACAGATGACAGATGAGTTTCAAATTGTGGCAATAATTAGTAGATAGGAATTTTTGTTGGAGCAAAGCGAATTAAGTAATAATTAAGACATGAACATTTTTTTTTTGGTTGTTTAGCGTTCACGGCCGGCTTATTTGAAAAATTTCAACGGAATCTAGGTTGTTTCATCAGACTCTCTCTTTATATGTGTGTATGTGCGTTTACATCATCGCCACGAAAAATTCCTGCGCGCTTCCAACGGAAAACAATTGATAAACGTACTTCTTTTGTCGTAATGACCTTTTGATTCCCGTCGAAAATTCAAACTTTTCACAATAGCAACAACAAAGAAAATTAGAAACAAACATTCCAACGGAAAACTTTCTTCTTATCGACAACAACAAAAAAAAAGCAACAGAATCGAAATATGCTGCAATTCTGTTTTCTAACGAGATAATAATTAAATTATGACCGTTTCGTTGCGAGACTCTCCAACTTTCTACTTCGAACTAAAAAAAAACCATATAAATAATAATAATACAACTCGTAGTTTTGCTGAAATCAAACTATAACTATATAGTGATAGATATCGATGACTCATAGCTTAGTGCATTCCTCGATTATAATCTTATCGATTAAAAAAACGAATGGGAAATAATTCTTCCATCCCACAAGCAAAAGACTGATAGTCGCGTTTCGCGATTGTTTCAATCCGAATTACCTAGCAACGCGATAAATGAATCAAATTAAAAACAAAAAAGAACAACTATATGAGTAAACTTGATCAAATAGTAATGATTCATCAGTAATATGTAGACTTTGAACATATTTACACAGAAAGCCGATAGTATACAAAGAAAGCAAGTCTTCATCTCGTGCAGTCAACCAATTATTTAATAATGAGAGAGAGAAACAATTAAGCTATGAATGAAACAATAAGTCGTAACAAATTTTCCCATAAATCTTATTAACAAATGACTGACGTCAATACGATAATCGTAGTGAAATTATTTCCACGGCGCGATACTTTACAGAAAGAAGAAAAAAATACAAAACAGACACGCGATTTTCGTTAATAAACGAAAAACCGTAATAAACGGCGTGAAATCGGCTACGATGTTGCGCAATCATTACATAGTAATTAACAGATCTGGTGTGCGCTGCGCGTTGCGGTGTCGTGCACGGTTCGGAGATAAACGGGTTGGCAATGAAACGCGAGCCGAAGGGAAGGGAAGGCCATGAAAGGATAAACAACAAAAAGAAACAATCGTTGATAGGGGCCGCCACCGATGATGATGCATCCATCATCATCATCATCGGATTGAATTTCGTTTCGTAACCCAATCTAATCGCCGCTTTATTTGTGCTGTAAATACAAACATAAATAAGTAAATAAACGATACGATAAGTTTTAGGGATTTTTTTTTAAGGAAGCTTAGGAGGAATGTGAATCGAAGAAAGCAAAACGAAAACAATGCGAGAATTACGTGGATCAAATTGAAAACCTTGGGAGGACGAAGAAGGACGGGGAGTGAACTCCCAATTAAATATTGATTAGATAAGAGGCGAAACGAAGCATTGATAATTCACATTCCGTGAACTCTGCGGTAATAATCTGCTCCATTCGCTTCGTGCATTCCAAACCCGTTTCGTAACTACAAATACGCAGTTCGAAGCAACGCCATCTGTAATTGACATTAGAAGCTCCACAGCAAATACGTCAAAATTGACATTTTAATTTAAAACAACTACTTTTCATACATGTCAACGATGACAACTATAAAGGAAGTAGTGTTTTACAAATTACCAATTGGCGAAATGCTCGCAATTAATGTCCAAGTAGAAAAATTCGATTCGATTTACATATAATTGACGTTCCAGATTCGACATCGAATGATGCGTCGTGTCGTGTCACGCGATTCTCACAATGGAAAAAAAATATATAATAAAGGAACAAATAAACAATTACGAAAAGCGCGTCGAGGTCACCGCTCCTCCGACCAGCGAATATTTCCATTTAAAAAAACATGACAATTTAAAAAAAACAATGTCAACAGTCATCAACGTCAAAATGACGTTTCGATCGACATTGAAACAAAAGAACATTTCATGAGATCCTGACAGTAGTGGAACGAAATCGTTTGCAATTTAGAGTAAACCGATTTTTTTTTTAACGAGGAGATGGATGCGAGAGAGCAAAAACGGCGTTGCGCAATTTGCGTGCAAATATTTACACGTGGTCACTAGTAAAACGTATTTGCGCGTGTATGTGTGTGTACACGTTGCGTGACAGTTTTATATCTGCTCGTATTTGTTGCTTTTTTTTTAAATGTTTCATCTGCCATTTATTTATTGCAGAGCACTCTTTTCGCGAAAAACGTATACACAAACAACATTCGTTTTCGTACAAACTTAGTGGTAAGAGCGTTTTACTTTTAATTATAATTCACTGTTAAAGCTATAAATAAACGTGGCATGATTCCTTTCATTATAAACGACGTTTTTCTCTCTTTCTCCCTCTGTGTGTTTGCAGACTAACAAGAAAGGTACGTCACAATTGGTGTATTGATTCAATAAATGCTCGAATCATACATTAAAATTAATAACGTTTTAGTTAGTAAACGAAAGTTTTAGAGTATTGCAGATGGAAAGACCTCGTTTGCCGCCTATGACCAATTAAGAAGGAAGGAAACAAACAAAAAAAAAGATCATTGAAACTATTCACTGATACGATTCAATTAAAAAATTCGTACTTGTTTAGTAATTGGTATTATTTTTGCCGATTCGACAAGGTCGTGCCGCTACTCGCAACGTTCTGCTTGCAAGGTTAAGCGCGTTAATTAGTTTACAACATTGACATTTTTACACCCACGGATGATTCAGAGGAAGACGATTGTTGTTGCGACCGCGAATTTAAAACACACAATTTCGGATGGATATCGAGCGGAAAATCCGCGCCGATGGAGACGACGAGGAGTTACTTGACCTCTTACCTTTTACATAAACCCGATCGATCCATTTCGAAATAGAATGAACGAACGTGGTACGTACTTCTATCTTTATGTATGTGCTTACATATCTCAAGGTCTGCACAAACACATTTCGTGCTGCTCATCGTTATTAATAAAAAAAAAATAATATTAAGAGTGTGGCGCTGACTTCAGCCCGGATATGATGTCACGTACCAACCCGGTACGGTACGCCCTACTCCAGCCTGTAACTCTCTCTTGTAACCTGTATCTCGCTCTCTCTCGGTGTACCGTGATCGGAATAAAGAGACTTGTGAACGCCGCCATTGTGGAAGTTAATCTACGACCTTTCCTCTCCAATCCATATAACTGATCTTCTCCAAAAGAGCAAAGATGTTAACGTTAACCGAAAGAAAACCGATTGTAAATATAGTTGTGATCAAGAGTGTAGCTGTTAACGATGACATAATAGTTTACGACAGGCGCCGCTCATGAATGGAAAATCACCCATTGAGACACATTCGACAGAATCTCTTTGAAAAAGGAAGAATAAATGGGTATAATAGTAGGAGAGGAGATGCCACGTCGAGTGTTTGTGTGTTCTTGTCGTTCCGTTTAATTGCGATGACAGCTGTCACACTTTATTCCGCGTGGCGCACAACGTGCAGTCGTTGTTGTTGTGGCTGTAGATGAGAAGGAGGAGGATGACGATTACGATTAGAATGGAGAGAGGCACGTGGAGGAGTTTGAAGGGCCCGGTTGCTCGAAAATAGAAGATGCACAGTAGGATGAGGACGACCCCTATAACACTTTTTTGACAGCTCTTTCCCGAAATAAAATGGTTAACTATTTATACAACACACTCCACCATCCCCAATAAATCAACGACATATACAAAGAAAAAAAGAGAAAGTGTCCGCATCTGCCCATAATAGTCATCATATTGTACACGTAATCTAATCCGCGATAATAAAACAAGTATTGTCGTTGCGGCTTTGCAAATCACGGACCACGTTTGTTCCTGACCTATCCGGGATAGAGTTTTCTTTTACTCTCTTCCAAACGCGCTAATTGCAATTTGTGCAGACCGTGACTCACGAAAATAAGTGTCAAATGAGGGAGAGGAAGAGAGAGATTGAGGTTGTCGAAAATAGATGCAACATTTCAAGGACTTCTGCTATATTTAGGTACACACTCTTACGGCAGACGCACAGGAACAAAACGAAATCAACAAAAAAAGAAGAGTAATGAGTGTGTGTGTGTGTGTGTCCATGTCCCATTGCCAAGAGGAAACAGGAAGAAGGAGAAGAAAAAAAAGTGATAAGAACGTCTAAATATAATACACGATCTAATTATAGAAACGCCAGTTATTACGTAGTCCGCCTTGACAGTCATTACATTGAATCGGAGGAGCAATAAAAAAAAAATATAGAAACGCGAGTTTCACGTGGCTTACTGGGATCGTGCTTCGACAATATTATCGAACTGCATGTTATAATTTATTTGATAACGCCCGTGGAGAGAACAGTTATTATAGCATTAACGATTTTATAATGATTATATCTTCTCGAAATCGATATCATTTATATAATCAATAGAACTTGTCGTTTCCTAATGGCAATATAATATGATAACACTCAGGTAAAGTCATTTAAGAATCTTAAGTTACTAAAGATGGCAAAATCAATTTTGTTTAGAAGCGTCTTGATGAAATGAAGAAAATGTGAGTGTTGTTAAGGAAAGAAACGTGAGCAGCTGTCTGTGCGGTCGTGCATAGGGGAAGAATAAATGGTTGTATATTGAAAATCAATAGAAATAATCAGTACTGTTTGTGTGCCAGTGATTGAAAGAAATGAATAATGAGCGTAATTCGTTTCTACTTTGCTTCGAGTGTATTTTAGGTGTTTATTTGTCTTGTAGGTCACAAACAGAATGCGCGGCATTTCCGCTCCAGAAGAAGCAGTGAAAAGAAACGAAAACAAAAGAGGAGATGGAGCATGCAAGAAACGAAAACGAAAAGAGACTACATAGAGTGCTGACCTTAATGGATTTGTATTTCTTCTTTGGGGCCATGTTGAGATCCTCGTGGACCTTGTCGAGGAGCCAAATGAGGAACTCCAAGGCGTCGTGCTGCTGGGTGCCCTTGTACTGCGCTCCGTACCTCTCCACGACCAGCTTGAAGCCGGTGCTCAGATCCGGACTGTACTGGCACGCCCAGAGGGCCTTCAGAAGGACGGCCAGCTGCTCGGTGACTTCGCCCTTCGTTCCATGTTTCTTGGAGTTGAGCTTGTTGCGACGGGACAGGTCGATCTTGTACTTGTCCAGCACGAAGTACTCGGCGAGGACGTCCGTGTGCGAGATGCACTGCAGCACCGCATTGATGAAGCACGTGTTCCCGTGATTGCGGAGGCCGGTGACGCCTGGAGTGTCGTCCGGGGCCCAAGTCTGCAGACCTCCGACGGGCGGCACCCGAGCATCGCTCACCCCATTCATCACGTTCGGCACGGAGATGTGCTGAGCGATCCGATTGATGATCTTCCTGAACGACGGTCTTCGGAACACCTTCTTCTGCCCGACCTCTGCATGCTGCTGCTGCTGATTCTGGTTGTTTGGTTGCTGCTGCTGTTGTTGTTGTTCGACGTCGATCATCTCCGGCTCGGACTTTTTGAACTTCCTCTTGGAGATCCTCGTCAGCGGGTTCCTGGGTAACGTGAACGTACGTCTGAGCCTCGAGCCGGGAGCAGCCTCGAAGTTCTGCTGCTGCTGATCGGCCGCGGCAACGATCTGTCCTCCTACTTCCGTCTTCATCTCTCCGTCTGAACTGGATTTGGTCACCATCGCGCACATAATAATAATAACAACAACTGGCGCCCAAACACTGGCAACATCACTCTCCTCGGGCGTGGAGGAAAAAACAAATACAGTGTTGGGGGGGAAGGAGGAAAGAACTCACCCTCGCCAACAAGTTCGGAAACGCTCTTTTTTTACGAGACGTCCGCAACGGTAACGAATCACTGCCGGATGTTTTGTGATGATCGGGGTTGGCGGCGAACAAACAAAAATAACGCACACAATAATCGCAGGGGGCTCTTTAAACGTCCGCCATTGTTGGCCACTCGGTGACACACGACGAAACTCTCATGACGACTGTGCGTTGCGGAATTACGCCACACCACGCCAGACGCGCGCACTCACACACACGCACGCACAAGTATACGTGCGCGTACCCAATTCCAAATTGCGACGACGACGACGACATCAGCGTTCGCCATCTGTGAGTCGCATCTCGAACGATGCAACAGCCATCGCCATCTTCTTCAGAATAGACGCGTAATTGCTTCACGCGTACATCCGTTTGCCTATGCATCTGAAATGATACAGAGTGTTCAATTTCTAGTGACTTTTAAAAATTGGCAAAATATTTTATAAACATTGATTTCATTGGTTATTAGAAAAGAATAGAGGTGTGCAGGTAGGACGGAGGATTGTGTTTTAAGTAAGTTTATAGTAAACGATCAGTTTGTAATTGTATTATCACATGAAATGAAATGCCTTTATTCGTTCTTCTTCCTCTTCATCATCAACTTCAAAAGAAAAAAATAAACCAGAAGAGTTAGTTGCAACTGCCGGACATGAGGTTGATTTGTTGAACCGCGCCACAGCCGACGGTGTTCTGAATGAAATCGGGGAAGTTGGACTCGAGGACGCGGATGCGTTGCCTCCTGAGGTCGGGCATGGCTTGGGTGGCCAGAAGGCAGTTGGGCGACTTGTAGACCACCTGGAAGTTCTCCTTCTGGAAGGCGGTGTTGGTGTCCCAACGATAGATCTCAGGTTTACCCTCGAAACGGAAGAACACGGCAGATCCCAGATCGGTTCCCAGGACGACCAATTTGCTTGGCTTCGGGCCCAAATCTTGGACGCGACCGGCGGTCGATCCGGAACGGAGGTAGTCGGTTCTGATTTGGAACATGCGGCCGGATGAGAGGTAGGTGAAGACGAGGAAGTTGTTACCGCATCCCTTGCGGGTGAGGGCAATGTACAGAACGTCGCGTCTGTTCATTCCGGCGACGATGGCCTTGGGGAGGATGACCCTGTATCCCTTGTTGCCGGCAATGTCGAAGACGAGGATGGAACGGGTGGCGGCGTCGCTGATGTAGGCGAACGGACGACCGTCGGCGGAGTATTCAACGCAAACGTATTGCAACCTGGAGGCTTGAGCAACCAATCCGGACAAGTCCAGAGTCTTGAGCAGTTTACCGGTCTTCATGGAAATGGCGAGAACCTTCGGAGGGCAACGACGGACCGGTGCTTCCAAGGTGTTCGTCACGCCGACATCCAAAACCCAGAGGATTTCTTGGGCGTCCAAGTAGAGATCGACGACGGATTGAAGTCCCTGGCAGTTGCCTTCCTCTTGCGAGGTCCAGCACGGGAACGGTTGCAGGACAGCCTCACAACCCTTCTGCTTCAGCGAGACTTTGGCGAGGGTGGCCGGCACTCCGGGCTTGTACCTGGGCAGAGCCAAGATGACGTCGTCCTTGTAGATCTGTCCTCTGGTCGCGATGATGTTCTTGCTGATGTACTTTCCGGATGAAACGTAGATCTTCTTGGTGGCTTCGCACGGCCACTCGAAGCTACCTCCAGACCATTCGACAGGCTTCATCAGCTCCCGGTCGCAGGAGGCCGAAGCGAGGGCCAGAAGAGCGGCCGACACGATGAACACTTTGCTCAGCATCTTTTTCGTTTTGCTTGCTTCCTTCCTGGATCGAACCGTTTTGCAGCACCGCTGAAGAGGAACGGATGTTGTGAGTGTGTGTGCTGAAATCAATCGACCGACGCGTTTATATATTGAAAGAATTTGTTTTGCATTCAGCCGCAAAGGTCGTACGTGTTTTAAAACACTTTGTTTAACAACGAAAATCAACAAACAAAGTGTGAACCGCCGCTCGCGAAGAGAACAAACCGATGTTGCAGCACAATTTCACACCAAAAGCTAAACATAAACAATACTTTACTCGCAATTTAGTCTTTCAATTTTATATTACAACTTTGTAACGTACGTTATGCGGACACATTATTATTATTAAGCGCACCAATTACTTATAAATATTTATAATAAGAATAAGTTGTTTCGGACCGAACGACAATCTCCATTTATAGATAGCGTAGCAACTTGTTTTTTGACTGGTTATCATATATTACTCTTTAAGATGTATTAAAAACTAATGTGATTAAAGCAAAAGTAAGGAAAGTGTACATATATGTAACAAGTGTCGGTTGTAAATCAATCAAGCCAATTAAACGTGATAATTACGCAAATCCAAAAAAATAACATATAGAAACCACATAATAATAATAATTGAGAAAAAAGCAAACCTGCAAAGGAAAAGTAAAGCATAAAAATCAATTGGCCAAACGGAATAAATAATATTAAAAGAAAAGAAAAAAAAAACAAATAAATTCAAAGGTGTGTTTGTTTCCAGCAACGATTGTGCAAAGCATTTACGTCCAGTCATCGATGTTTGGAACTATCGCAGAATCGCATTGTTTTATGTTTTGTTTTCGGTTTTCCTTAGTTTTCCCAACATCGCACCACCGATGCAAAACGCATACCGGATTGATCATCATTCGACATGTAAAATGCGGACAAGTTCCTTGCGTAGGTGGATTTCGCGTTTTAGAAAGTACAAACGACGACGACCGGCGCTGAATAACTTGCACATATCTATCTGTATCTGATCTAGGCGGCTTCGTTCGTTCGAGGTAAAAACCGCTCAAGTCCGCGCCCCGAATTCCGAAAAAGACGATTCTTTTTCGCATTACAATTGAAAGAGCGCAGATTCCGCACAACAATTGAAACAGATAACAGTCTGAGAACAAAACAGGAGAAAACGAATACATAAATAAATAATAATTGTTGCAAAAAAAAAATGTATGCCAAACTTTAATATTTGACACAGATTTGCTTAGCAAAACATGCAACAACTATAAAAGTGAAAAAAAACAAAAAACATACAGCCTTACATAATGACGACGGGTTTTGTTTCGACGCGTAACTCGATCACAATTCGCATGAATAAATAACCTTTCTTTCCGTTCCCGATTTCAGAACTGCGACAAAGTTAAATCACATTTCAGCTTCATTAATAATGCATATTGGCGGCTTCATATTATATCAAAGTTCAGAGCGCTACCATCAATTGTAAACGTTTTGTATGAAGACTAGAATCAACGAATATTATTGAATATACAGATAGAAAAACATAGGTCGATAGCCGTTTGCTCTAAAAACTGGGTCAAATTAAACATATTTTAAACAAAACCAAAAATTGATTTAATTATAATTTTACATAATCGTAAATATCAAACATAATGATTAATAGCTTTCGAAAATGAGACGTTATCTAACAGAAATGCAATGAAATTTTGCATTAATTATCATCAATATGATTCGAGTCAACATTCAAATTCGTAATTAACATTTTTCTAAAAGTAAAATGAAGCAACAAAGTGACAAACAGAAAGAGAAACAAACAATCAAGACACCTGAAACGCGATTGTGGTTTTTTTTTCTCGCGACGAGTGACATGTAAACAAGTCATTTTTCACTTTTACTTTTTCCTCTCGCGATTTCCTATTGAAATTTATTCCGTAATTCATTGCCAGTTTCCGCTCAACATCAAATAACTCTCAGCAATATTATTATTATTAATAATAAGTGCGATATGCTTATTGGACGTGTAATTAGAAACAGTATGCATGTCAAGTTCAATTGTTCGGCATGAATTTGCCCAATCAGAAATCACAATTTATAAACGTCGTACAGACCAAATATTTATAAATCATTACTTAATCCTTGTTACGGCATCTATTTAAATAGATTTCGCAAATATGTTAGTTTTAAGAATGCAGAAATTGTCAGTTCAGTTATTCTGCATCCAAACAATTATAAAACTAATAACAGATAGAACAAGTATTAATGAAATAAGAAGCAAAAAGAGATCGACGTTAATTATTATAAAGTAAATAATACTATTTGCGTCCTTGCTGCATGTCTTTCTAATATTAAATGAATAAAAAAAAACGAAACACGAGTTAATAACATAATACTTCTGCTCGCGGGTCTTGTTCAATTTACAGAAATAATAGTAGTTGTAGTAATTATATATGAGTTAGGAGGTTTTCTATTCCAAATGACCATAGACCACGAAATTCTTGTATTGCATGAACATTCTTATTGTAATATTCAATTTAAAGATCATCTGATTAACGAAATAGGATGCGGTGCGAAGAATGTTAATTATAGAAGACTTGACGATGGTCAAGGTCGCTTGCATTCGAAGCACTTTTGCAACGGTTCGTCAGCAGAAAAAACAAAAAGCGGTCGTCAGGAAATTCATGGCCGTCCATGAAATTGTGTGTTTGTTTGTTATGAAAATGCATGCATGCTTACGGTACGGCGAAACCAAAATAACGATTGAATATATAAAGCGTATCGCGATGATCGGAAGGCATCCAAAGTTCTGTGAACTTCGATACGACAGGTACGTTGATTGCGAACACGCAACAGATGGAATACATGTGATTATACTGATTTACTGACCTGGTGCTGCTGTTGCTCTTTCCTTAGATATGGCTTTCCGATTCCTCTGCTTGGCTGCCTTGATGGCCGTAGCCGCCGCTCAATGCGACAGGCTCATCCCCGATCTGAGCTACAAACTCAACGGGATCAACATGAACTTCCCATGCGAGAGCACCAAGAGCATCTACATCTCGTCCGGCCGTTACGTGCCCAAGAACGTGATCGCCACGAGGATGCAGATCTACAAGGAGGATGCGATCGTCGCTCTGCCCAGGTACAAGCACGGAGTTCCGTTCACCCTAGCCAAATTCTCGCTGAGGACAAAGGGATGCCAAGCCAGTCTCACCCCGTTCCCGTGCTGGCCCATGCAGGAGGAGGGCAACTGCGACGCCCTGCAATCCGTCGTCGACATCTTCTTGGATCAAATGGACATCCTCTGGGCTTTGGACGTCGGCATCGTAAACACCTTGGAACAACCCGTCAGACGTTGCCCACCGAAGGTCGTCGGCATCAACATGAAGACCGGACAGGTCATCAAGGTCATCGACTTGAGCACCCTGATCTCCGCCAACAGCAGGCTTCAATACCTGGTCGTTGATTACGCTTCCGACGGCAAGGCTTACGTGTACGTCGCCGACGCCGGAGCGGCCACCCTCGTCGTCTACGATGTCTTCGACAACAAAGGATACAGGGTTGTGCTGCCACCGGCCTGCGCCAACACCCAAAAGGATGTCCTCTACTTGGCCCTCGTCCGCAAGAGCTGCGGAAACGCCCTCTACTTCTCGTACCTTTCCTCCCCGAAGATGTACTCCATCAAGTCCATCAACCTGCAGAACGGACAAGCCGCCGGCGCCATCGTCGAGGTCGGAGCCAAGCAGGAGGGAGTCAAGACCGTTATGCTGGGATCAGACAACGGCGCCGGCATCTTCTTCAGGTACAAGGGTGAATCCGACGTTTACATCTGGAACAGCGAGAGCTGCTACAAACCGGAGAACTTCGTGATCGTCCAGAAAGGAAACGAATGCCGTCTTCCCACCCAGGTCGTCCCCGGATACAAGAGACTGATGTGGGCCATCGAGTCCAACTTCCACGATTACATCGCCAACACCGCCGGATGCTTGGGCGCCAACATGGTCGTCCATCCACTGATCAAAACCTGTGATGAATAATTTTGTAAACAATTTTCAAAACAACATTTTTTTTTTCTTTGCAAAACACTTACATTTACATCGTCGATTGAGTCAATAAATTGAATCCCAATAACTCGCCTCAATAATTAATCCAATGCGACAACCTGCGAACAAAAAACACCAATCGAAATATCGAAGTAGGTTAGCGAAAACAAAAACTGACATGCCCAAATAGAAACTATCACAAAAGTAATACAATTTTTAATACAACTACTGCGAGAACCTCAATCGAAACTTTAGCATTAAATAAATCATTACAGAGCAACTTACATATACAATTTGCACGTGAAATTCGTAATTAATTGAAAAAACACCAATGAAATTAATAAACCACCAACAATTAACAAAAGGCAAAATTGACACAAGGCACCGAGTACCAATCAAGAAAAAA
Source organism: Nicrophorus vespilloides (assembly GCF_001412225.1). Taxonomy (NCBI): domain Eukaryota; kingdom Metazoa; phylum Arthropoda; class Insecta; order Coleoptera; family Silphidae; genus Nicrophorus; species Nicrophorus vespilloides. The sequence continues at coordinate 21,882 of NW_017099268.1, forward strand.
TAAATATTCCCAGAATTAAATTAAGAAAACAAAAACTGACATGTCCAAATAGAAATTAAACTAACTATTATAAAATTAATACAACTTCTGCGAGAACCTGAGTCGAAACATTAGCATAAAATCAAACAATAGAGAGCAACTTACATATACAATTTGCAGATGAAATTCGCAACTCAATGAAACAACACCAATCAAATCAATAAACCATCAACAATTAACAAAAGGTAAAATTAACACAAGGCACTAAGTACCAATTAAGAAAAAATGAATATCCCCAGATTTAAATTAAGAAAATAAAAACTGACATGTCCAAATAGAAATTAAACTAACTATTATAAAATTAATACAACTTCTGCGAGAACCTGAATCGAAACATTAGCACTAAATCAATCATTAGAGAGCAACTTACATATACAATTTGCAGATGAAATTCGCAACTCAATGAAACAACACCAATCAAATCAATAAACCATCAACAATTAACAAAAGGTAAAATTGACACAAGGCACCGAGTACCAATTAAGAAAAAATGAATATCCCCAAGTCAGAGATATGACATTTAAATTAAAAAAACAAAACAACATCGTTTGATTTTATGGCATATGTCAATGTTATGACATAAATTAATACACACAAAAAAGTCAATCACAACTAATTGAATTACAAATAAGTGAATAAAATGCAGTTGATAATTAAAACGTTACACTCCTTGCGATCGCCATATACGTTCAAAGCCAATTTTGAAATGCATAATTGGAAAAATATTCATGCAACAACAAAAAAATGATAGTAATAATAATAAAGGGGAGCAGCAATAAATTATTAGATTCGTGCATAATTAATGTATAAATATGTATGGATTAATTAATTACAATTAATTTAATTAATTAATAAAGGGGAATAGAATTTCTGTAATATGGAATTGTTAAATTTAGTTCAAATCGCAAGCAAATATGGAACGAGAAAAGCGCAAGATTCCGTAAATAAATCAACGCTAATCGCGAAGAAATGCAATGCCAGTGGGCAATTATTAAGCACAATAACAGGTTCTTGAGAATAATTATTGCAAATATATATGTCCGGAAGAACGGCTTAGAGAGTGTAGGTTAGGTACAATGAATGGGAGCAGCAGCAGCAGGTGGAAGAGGAGGATAAGATTGTCAAGTGTTGTGCAAAGGATCGCGGGCGGCGTTTGTCAATTCGATTCGATTTCCATGTGTCACGAAGAAACGGTGACAATTGAATTGCGTTTTTCCCCGATCTGATATTTTCACGCTCTGATATTTAACACGGAAAAACGAAACCTCACCTCTTCCCCAACTTACGTTACGTTACGTTACGCATTTTCGAACGACACTTCTTGTGTTATGCGTACGCACGCTCTGATTGTCATTCATTTGAAATGTCATTACACTTTTGTTTTTTCACATCCAATCGGAATTGGAGATAGCAACTGCGATTTGCGCAAATTCGCAATTCCTAAAGATCGTTTGCGCAACGGAAAATGGCATTCTTCACACCGTTTGTTTGTAAATTGTAAATTATTAATAAATATGCGCGTGAATCACGACTTCCAATTGGAAATTCTCACATATAGAAAACTAGCAATTCTAAAGTGTTAAACTGTGTTGAGGTCAAAAAAAACAAAAACAACAAAACAATAATGTTTCTTCCAAGTGTAAATTGTATATAATCTAATAAGTTGATTGAGAATTAATTATTGTAGGTGAATATTATTCATGTATGCAGCAGTGTCTTTACATTAGAGTGATTTTCTCAGAAACTATAATAGAATAGAATGGAAACTTGAACATTGCTGTCGGAGAGATGAAAACCGATATTAACCGGAATTTTTAACTGAACCGTAACTGTAACCGGAACGAAAAATTGTTCAATTTAAAAAAAACCGGTTAATTTCGGTTAAATTAACTTTTTTTTCATTATATTGTTGTGGCCAACCACATTATTAGAGTAATAAAACCGTTTTGGAGAAATGCTCTGTTTCTCATATTTTCTTAGTTTTACAACCCATTTGTGCTACAATCTTGAACCAATCTTTATGACTCTTTACACCTTACTGACAGCGAGAGACATAAACAAATTCCCTCTGTATTCAAGACGTCTTCTTGCATATAAGACGACACTTATGTTATTTTAAGGAAGAACCTAGTCCTAGTAACAGTTCTAGTTTGACTCTACTTTTGACCAACAACCTATGCTTGTAGCAACTAGAAGCTAGATTAAGAATCACCAGCATCTAAGTGTTAAATAAATACTATTAAGTACACTGACTTTAATCTAGTCTCTTCCATAAAATCCACTAGGACTCAACATCGACAATACTACAAAGTATTCCACAGTGTTTCAGAGATATTCCATCCCGGGACACGACAATATTAATTAATTAATTTCAAGTATGCTCTTTGATGGTAGACAATGTATAAGAGACATGAAGAATGAAATCTCTTTGAATACATTTAATTCTTTTTTCAAATAAACAAATACATAATCAACAAAACCATTAAGTCCGAATTGTGTAGGAACGCTTAATCATCAATAGAAATAAAGCCCCAAACACCACCAATCAACCACCGACTAAAAAGAGAAAATTTTAAGAAGAAAGGACAAGCACAAGTCTTGCGCAACTAACATTAGAACAAACTCAAATGAAAGTCACTAAAAAAAGGATATTACTGTAAAGATGACCGAAGAAACATTACTAAGTGGATGTCTTGAACTAATCACTAATTGAGGTTTATTTTTTTTTGTATTTTTAATATTATAACAGCAGTAAGAAGGGAATTTGGTAAATAAAAATAAACCAAAATTTGATATTTGATTTAATTTCAATCGAAACTGAACCGAAATTTTTAAGACGAACCGAAACCGAATGTGGAACGATAAACATTTACTTGGAACGTAACCGTTAACCGGATTCGACTCTCTGATTGTTGTACTTGGCTGTAATTACCGTTTAAAGATGAAGTAATGAAAAATTATCGCTTTAAAAAGCTCCTGACAATTGAACGATCCTGACAATTACTAAAGATTTTTTCAATTTAATATAGAAGCTGTAGAGTGCAGCAGATGGAGACATAGTTGACTGGCGGCGACGGTTTTTTTTTTATTCTCGCTTGCGAAAACGCTGCAATTGTTGTTTGTTGTTGTACAAACGACGACGAGTTGCGATGAGCCCGTGGCGTGTTTATAAACATCGAGCGAGCGGTTTGTAAACAGTCGTTCGATTTGTTTGCTGTTCCGCACCGTAAACATTTCCATTCATGTTCCAAAACAATGTCGTCCGTCCCGCATTCGCAAATAAACAATTGCAAATATGCAACGGATTACGCCAATACCACTAATAATAGAAATATAATTTCGTTAATTGCACGCATTTCTTTATCTTCCTCACTACTTGTCACTTAACATGTAACAAATAGATCACTCAGTAGCGTGCGTTGTAGTATGCGATGATTTGCAATTCGGCCTCGAGACTTTCTACATACATTGTGTACAGAAATAAATAAATAATTAATGTCGTTTTTTGATCAAATTTGTCCAGGTTTTTTTGTTCTTGTTGTTATTGCTCATTCCAATACTTCTTTCTCGGCAACTCCACCCATGTTACGTTGATCGTAAATCACAGTCGCGGATAAATCGAAAGGACAACCAAAGCTCAAGTCAAAACAAAACGATAAATTTTACAAACGACAATTATTAATTCTTCGTTACGTTACCAACTTCGAATACCAAAGTAACTGCTACTGCTTGTTTTTTTTTTCTTTCTCTCTTTATATATTAATGCCAACATAAATTCTAATTCCGATAAATACGAATTGTGTTTGCTGCAATTCAAGCGTAACGAATTTACCAATTATCTCATTATAAAGTATACTGTAACCATGGTGATATTATTTTCAACAAAAAAAATAATAAAATTCAGATGTTTTAATTAGTGACAACTATGCTAATATCTAAATTAACTCAAGTCTGCGTTGTCTTGACGTGCGTAAAATATTCAAATTTATCCTTGCTTTGCGTAATTAATTCTCTTTTGGGGTCAACGAATCTCCGCAGTCTTTTATTTTCATTATCTAGTTTTGATTCAAATTGAAAATCTTGGTTTGAGGAAACTCATCGAAATGAGGAAACGGTTGCACATTAATAAGTAATTAAATAAACACTCTTTGTCTTAAGTAAGTAGAAATATGATCATGTTGCAGCAGCAGCAGCAGCAGAAAATGTGTAAAGTTCAAGGCATTAGTGAAAAGTGGCTAGAGCTAGGCTAGCTAGCAGTTAGCAACGACGCGCCCATCGGAACGAAATCGTTTCGGAATTATCCCGACATCCGTCTATTAAATATTATAAACAATATTAATAATCTCACCTCAGTTTATTATTAATAATATTGTCTACTCCGTTCGCATTCGTAAAATCAAGTCTTCCAAAGCGAGCTCTTTGTTTCCATGGTAAATAATATAAACTGTCACATTGACAGCTGTCACAATTCGTACTTATCTGCTGCATTGTTCTAGTAAATGTGTGATCTAACCTTCAATTGAACGAGTAAATTGTCACAGTAATTGACCGGTAACAATGGCTGCAAAATTTGCTTCAATAAACAAAAATTAAACATTAATTTCAGTTACAACAAGGATAAACAAAACAAAAACAAAAAACCTTTACATAACTTGCACAATTTCCTGTCAAAGTATTTTTTTTTTGTTTTTTCAAAATCGATTAAAAACTAGGATCGCTCGATCAACACGAAATTCAGCTGAAACAAAAGCAAAGTTGCATTTGTTTCCGAACAATCGAAGCCTTTTTTTTGTATTGTAGTGGGCGCGACCGAGAATTCGTATTCAATTATTTTTTTTGCTTCCATCTGTGCGCGTGTAATTCTCCGCGATTTTTCGTTGCCGAGAAGGAATTTCCGCGTTTGCGGCCCCGAAGGTTACCAGAAGAAGAAAGAAATGGAAAAGAAACAAATAAATAAAGTAAAATCTAAATCGTCGACGTTTAATTAAGTGAGAGCGTTTTATAAGAGCCCGAAACAAAAGCCGTTGCTCAAGAGGCTGAATCATGATGACATTGACAGCTGTCATCGCTGGAAGGAATCGCACGCAATTGTTACGAAACGTAGGAGAAGAGTATTTACGTAAAAAAAACAAAATAAAAATAACTCAGAATGAAAGAGAAACAAGAAAAGAAATAAGAAGTGCGTATGTAAATGACGTGAAATTCGTGTTGCGCAAAGGATTGCCGTGAATGCGCCCGGTCTGTTAAGTAATGATCTCGCGTTTGGCACGAGCTCATTAAGATCGAAACGTTTAATGAAAGAGAAAAAAATAAACAAGTTTGTGCATAATGTGGAGAATGTGTGTGTGTGTGCGTTCGAGAGAGAAATGTAAAAAGAAATTCATTAAGGTGAAATAAAACTTGTCGAATTTGCTGGACGCGATGAGGAAAAAAAAACAAAGTTGAAGGGTTTCCAGGTAATCAAATGATTAAGATTATTTTACCTTTTGGTTTCGGTTACAGTTAAAGCTCTAGAGTGGTAGAGAGACAAAAAAACAAGTGAGCAAATGAAAGTTGTCGGAATACGATATCACGTCTAGCCATGGATGGATACGTGACAAATGTCTGCAAACGCATATCGCGTTACCCGTCCGTCCGTCCGTTTCCGGGAAGATATTTAATTTTAGTTAGATGCAATAATCTGCATAATAATCGATAATTTGATCATCATTGGTAATTCAAAACCTCAAAAACTCTTTTTCTGACCGATTTAAGGTTACTTTCCTTTCGTTGCAAGGACGCCCCCGGGCATTTCGCAACCTGTCAAAAGGTAAAGCATTCGTTTCATCGGAAGAAAATGCTACAGAAATCAACAATATTGAACATATTTTAAATGCAGATAATTATAATTCGTTTCACATGACATTTCAGGTTTTGACATTTCACTTATAGATATTTTTCATTATTTTGACATTTCAAATTATAAACAAATTTTGACGTTTCACTTATAGATATTTTTTACTATTTTGACATTTCAGGTTATAAACAAATTTTGACGTTTCACTTATAGATATTTTTTAATATTTTGACATTTCAGGTTATAAACAAATTTTGACGTTTCATTTATAGATATTTTTTAATATTTTGACATTTCAGGTTATAAACAAATTTTGACGTTTCACTTATAGATATTTTACATTTCAGGTTAAAAACAAATGTTTTAGTTTGAAGGAAACAATTGACGTTTTTGATTATTCCAATTTATAAATTTCTACTATAAATAGATCAAAATATGAACATTTTTAAAATGTATTTCTGTCACAATATATTACAAAAACAGAAACATAAATTGTTGCATCAGTTTTTAAAGTTTTCCCCTTCAAAAATTGGGTGATTTTCGAAATATTCACTAATGAGAAAAGTCGTAAAATCGTAACTTTTTATTATTATTAGTTAGTTTATAAATTAATCGAACGTGTTTTAGAAATAGAACCAAGATTGATAGCGATTGTTGAACATAAATTTCGTAACTTTTTTTTCTTATTATTTCGAAGGGAAGGTCAAATCCTGCTGAACCTACTAATTAGTGTACACTTATTTTAGATTCTTTTTTGAGTCAGAGGAAAACGTGGCGTTTAATTCCGAACATCCTGTTTTTGTGAGGTAATTCTCTCTCCTCGAAGGTGTTTCCCGTGTTCGTGTCTTAAGAGAGTCTTTTCGTGTCCGCCGTTTTCGGATTATGCTCTACTCTGCAAGTAAAAGTAGGTCCAAAATTCTGGTTTTTGAGAGTCTTCGGAGGTCGGTCGTCGTCCAAGTGCACCTCCGTGTACCACCGGTGACGCCCAAATGAGAGCGAAAGTTTTGTCAATGTAGTAACGACGTGCATGTTGTAGTTAGTGTATGTTTGCAAATGTAACAATTGTCGATGCGGAGGAGATGGAGAGAACCCCACCAGAAAACACACACACTCTTGGATACCTGCCGGAGGTGTGTATGGGTGTGTACGACGAGTATTATAACGCGTGGAAGGCTAAAAAGTCTTGAACGCCGGCCGCGGTTTTCAGTCGCGCGACTCCTTTGAAACCGAACAGGAAGGACACGCACAAAGTCCAACTTCTTTTCTGTACACGAGACACCACACTGTGAAGTGCGCTTCAAAACATTTGGATTTCAAATCGCATACATCAGGGAGCGAAGGGCCAACAACAAACAAAAAATGTAAGAAACAATTTCAATTCGCAATTATTTTTTAAAATTTTTCATATTAAAATTTCCGTTTCGTTTCAAATCAATTATTTTTTAAAATTTTTCATATTAAAATTTCCGTTTCGTTTCAAATCAATTAGATTTTAGTTCTTTCTAAACGCTGTCAAAACAAAATTTGGCAAAAAAAAAAATTCAATGCCAAATAAACGAAACTAATTATCTTCTAATAGACAAAAAAATGACCGCCTTGATATTGTAATGAATTAATATGCATATATTATGTAAATTCAGCACCAATCAATCGTGAAACTAAAAGGAGATCACTTAATAGAAATTTACAATTTATTCTTTTGTTTCTGTTGATGAAATTTTCGGTAAAACAATTAAATAAGATTAAATTCATATAAAATTTGTCTTCAGTTACATTGATAATTACTAATTGATTTGTTGACGATTAAAAATTGAAACAATAGAAAAAAAAATGATTCAATTGTTTCATTTTGTTTAAAAACGTAATCAATATTTTCTTCAGAATAAATGTCACATGAAACTTCAATATGAAATGTCAATATGAAACGTCAATATGAAATGTCAAAATGAAACGTCAAAATTTGATTTTTAACCTGAAACTTCTGCTCTCAAATTGGATATTCGTTTGAACTGAAATATTTCATTTGAAAAACGTATGGAAGAGTTTACAAGAAAATTACGTAACTGCTACGAAACGAAAAAAACAAATTTCTAATCATGAACGAAGAAATTTCAATTACGACGCGCTGTTTTCCAATTAACGATCATCGCTTTTGAATAATCCCAAAAGAAAGTTACCGAATGCGAGAGATACGCAGGCGAACATGAAGAAATAGATGACGGATGGACGGACCGAGTGAAAGATGGAGAGATGCATTAACGAGCGAAATAAAACTGTAATAAATTAGCGACGAGCGAAACAAATTGGGTTTTAGTTTTTTGTTGTTATTGCTGTAATAATGATTGGTTTCTATGCGAATTATCTAATATAGTTTATGGCAGAAAATTGCACGTATGTATGAGCAAGAAATGGTAATTTGGCAAATCATTTAGAGTCTGTAATGGTATTAACGATAATGCAGATTACTTAAGTATATGAATAGGATGTCATTACTTGTAAGGCACAGGATACGACGTCTGCGAAGGAGGCCTTGGAAGGAATCCAAGGACCATTCACAAAATGACAGATTATACGTTTGCCAACTTGAGTGAGGTGAAAGCCGCAAATATCCCTAGCGATGCAAGAAAAATACACACAAAAAAAAACCTTGCAAAAAACGGTCGCAATTGTGACAATTAGCAAAGTAAATGATGTTTAGAAAACAGACACGTACGCGATGTGTAAACGCGATGATTTCTCTTTGTTTTGCAAATGTTTTCGATCAGCACTCTACGATATTTTACATCGAATCCAAACAACAATTTGTTTTTTTTACAGCATTTAAAAGTTATTGCGGAATAACAATTAAGAAACATCATCTTCGAATTGTTATTGTTATTACTTGTTTCGCAATTATTTGCATTAATACTTAAAAAAAACACGTTTTAAATTGACTATTTTTGTCTCAAGTTTAACAGCAAAAGCAAACTGAATTTCAAAAAACAAAATACGGATTTTGTTTCGAATATAGCAGCAAGGCCGAAGGTAAGTTAGTAATTTGTCCGAAGAGTAAACAATAGAATTTGCGGCATTTTTCGCAATCCGTAATGAACGATGATCGATGCAGTGGGCTTTGAAAATTCGTAAACAATGGACATTTGCGAAACGAGAAGAAGGCAATCAATTTCATGGTCTTTTCTTTACGCGTTTCTTTTAATGTCTCGTTTTGACATTTTCCGATTTGTGAGTTCTCCGCGATGATGATGATGATATTCAAAGTAAAAGCGAAATGCCAGTTAAATAGCGATACCTGCGCTCAAAAGAAAACAATAACAAAAGCAAAGCGATCGGATTACGTCATGCCTCTTCTTCTTCTCCTATGCACTACCGCATGCAGGTGTAGTTACGCTCAATTTAACGAAGACGACGGTTCAATTAACAAAACGCATTGCAACAATCAATTAGCCAAGAAATTAACCAGATTTACATCAAGCTATCTCGAACGAACAAAAACGAAACAGAAAAAAAGAAGAGCGCTTTACATAATACATAAAGAAAAACGGCACTTAAAATCGTGTATGCGAGGCAAGAGATTTCAATGGTTTTTTTTTATGTGTATGCAGCAAATAAGGAAGGAAATTGCACCGAGTGGAAATGAAATGTGAACTGCTTTAACTTACGCACGCACGCGACGACTCAAGCTAATTGAATTCGCGGAAAACGTCGCGAGTTTGGCGGAATGCAACTTACAATTGAAATTCGCGTATTTGTGTTTCCTCTATTTCAGTTTCTAGATTACAAATCAACGCAAACAATAGTTTACATTTCAAATTCGTATTACTAAAATATACATAAATCAATTTAAACTTTCTTCCTAATGTTGTGTGTGTCATATTTTATTTATGTAAATATAAATTTTAATCCACTTTTAGTTTCTCGCATAACCGGACTACTCACACACACATTTTATAAAAACTTATGCAAGATCTCTCGAAGAAACTGGGTGAGCTCATAAAACACAACCCACCGAAACCGTTTATATCTTTCTCTACATTCACTCACACTCACTCTCTTTCTCACCATCTTTCTCTCTTTCCAAATCTGTTTTTGAGCAATTAACTTCAAAAAAAAAAAACGTACATCTATTAAACAGAAATCTGGATCACTTTCTCGCGTACATTTGACATAAACATATCTATTACTCACTTCAAAACGATGTTATAATGCAACTAATAAATTAAGATCCGATTTGTAATTCATCTCGTTTTTAATGTAAACGTAAATGTAGAGAGTGAATTACATTTCTGCGTTTTATAGATTGAATCTTTAACTATCAACAGTTTAATAGATATTCGTTACTTGAGCCGCGTACATAATGAGTGACAAGTATTTACTTGTCAAGTAAATTTGACGTCTTTTTTGACATTGACAGATTACTGTGACGTGTGAACCCGACGATGTGATTAAGTGGAGCGTATGCAAATTTATGAATGTATCAATCTTGAATGACAAACAAAATTTTTGTCAAGTTTACGATGTTTAAATTTATCGAGTTTCGTGCTCCAATCACGCGAATTATTATAATTACGTAAATATAAGAGAAATGTAATAAATCGAATTAAACATATGCAAATCACTTTGTAATCGGTCTTGGGACGCGAGCGGCTAATTTAGATGGAAATCAATGAATTCATTAGCAGAAAAAGAAGAAAAAAAAACGTGTTCTAGTAGTTGTTGTTCGAATCTGAATCAAATTATAGTAAACGCCAGAGTAAGAACTGAAATGTTCTCTTCGGACAAAATTTAATTGGAACAGGAATTCCAATTATTTCTAAATACATTCCAAGTGACGCGTATGGGATACGTTAATTGATTAATCAATCAATTAATTTTATTTATTTTTTTAATTGAGTTTGAGAAGCGGGTGTCTCGGGCGGAAATGGAAAAAAGGATAATTGGAATTTGGGTCGGTCTGCACGAAATATGAAAGTCGTTGCGGCGTAATCTTGAGAACTGAAAACGAGAAACCTTTCCGGATGCGTAATTCGTTTTAAAAAAATAAATAAATGAAAAAAACGAACGTGATACCGACCGAAGCGAAATAATGCAGGTCGCATACGAAGAAACTTGGAAAAACGAAGATTTCTAAAACTAAATTGCGTGGAACAACGGGTCAAACGTACAAAAATTCCAGGAATTTGAGCGATCCGATTCTGTTCTATTATAAACAATACAAATATAAATAAAGTTAGTAACTATGGAGACAAATCTAGTAAGTATGGAGTAAAAGGCAATTGTTTGCGCTTTTGTTTCGGATTTTTAGAAGTTCCGGTTATGCAATTTAGAAGGGACTCTGGAAACCCAGTCCTCCGTGAAAAAGAGTCTTAAGCTGTGTTGTTGTTGTTGTTGTTACAGCCACAGCCACCGCTGCTGTAGCTCTTGTATCTTTATCCGACGAGTTGAAATTAGAATATAATAGCGAAAGTGAGCCGAGCTGCGGACAAGGCCATTCCGCTTTGATAAAAATCCGGTCGGCTATTACCACTGTTAAACAACACACACAGTCGTTTTCGATTACGAAAATCGCACCCGAAGGTGCAACAAGAGAAACAATTCAAGAACGGAACTGCCGGCACCGATTTTCTTTCGAGAAAAAATCTATAATTTAGACGCCAGATTTTCCACGCAATTACACCGCAAAAGTTTCGACACATCCATTACCCGAGATTAGTTTTTCTACACCGTAAATTGACCACTTAGATACTGGATGTTTTGACAGACGTCAAGTTGCATCTTTTTAATTTGACAGCTGTCAATTGTTACGAGAGAGTTCAGCGCGTGACCCATTTCGCGATGCATAAAAAAAAACGTGTTTTCGATTCTTAATGTATCGAAAAGCGAATGCTGTTTTATATGTGTGTGTGATATAACTCACTCGATTTAGTGCACAATCCAATCCATTAAAGTAAATTAAGTGCTCGTTGCACTTAAGACAGAAACAAATAACGAAATGAAAAACAAACGAAGTAATTAGCTGTCATCGCAAAAATCCTGCTCTGACTCATTCCAAAATATTAAAATTGAATAACCTGTATATTAGAGTTTCGTTAGATACATTCAGAGTTGTCAGACAGATACGTTTTGTTAGGTATATCAAATAAAACTATATTAGAGTTTCGTTGTAAAAAAAAAGATACATTCAGAGTTGTCAGACAGATACGTTTTGATAGGTATACCAAACACCAAACGGATACGTCAAAAAAAAAGTGACGTAGCAATGACATGCTGCGATCAATTGTTTCTCGCAGATGTAAACTTGAACTGGATTACGAAACGACACGTCGCTGCCGCTGCTGCAGCACACACATAAATATTTCTTTCTCTTTCGGTCGGCATCTCGTGCGTCGAGCGGTGCGAGCGCAATTAATCAAAACGGAGACAAGGTGACGTAAGTTTTCACCGGTCGAATTTTTCGGAACGTTTCGAAATAACCACCAACAACAATGATCATTATAACATTTACGTAGCCGCCACCCGCGATTAAATGGTTCAAACAAGTGAATAACCCAGCAGGAATTTAAGAGGAAGGTCGGTCCTTCGCTCCGTTCCATGGTCACAGCAATATCCATTCATTTCGGTATTATTCGTAGTTTAATTGTACAGCTAACGAATTTGTCGGACAGCTCGGTTCAATTAATAATAATAATAATATTGAATGAAAATTTAAATGAGACGCATACAAAGATAGTTTGATGGCGAAAATCGTGATTTGATGCAGGTGAATTGATTTGAATTTAATCGACGACAATTTTTGTGATATTTACCAAAACCGGATGTCGACTGTGCTATAAATATAAGCAATTAAATTCTCGCATTCGCACTATTACGCAACACCGAATAATAATTCGCATATTTAAAAACGTCGAGTTAATTGAAGACTTGATGCCTGCAAGATGCACACAAGGTACTTCGTGATCGATGATTACCAATTAAAAAGGATACAATCGTATCAACTGAAGACACTCCAACGGTTACCCAACAATTGGATGAAACCAAAGAAAATGCGTTTTCCGTTCCCACGAGAGTTTTTATCTTCGCTCGGCCTGCATGGATCGTTGCGAAACTCCCATATGCAATTAGCATACTGATCGAATTGCAAAAGAGAACAACAACAACAAAATAAAAAGTTGTTTAGACATATTTACGCGATGCGACAGAATAATTGCATGGTTTTTCGAAAGGAAGGATGACAAAACTAAACCGTGTTAATAGATAAATTAATTCTCTCGCAGAAGAGACAAAAACGACGATTATTTTAAAATTGTAGCATATTGTTTTCATTGTCTTGTTAATCCGATTGCATCGGTAAGGGGGTGCCTGCGTCTGATCCGGTTTACCTTCGCTAAATCGGATTGGATTAATTAATTGCAAACACAAGAAATGCTAATCAAATGAATGTGCATGAGCGATGCCCGCACCGCATACACACACGCCCCGTCGATCGCCCACGAGGAAATGTCAGAGTTTTCCCGAGAAAAAAATTCCGCGATGCAACAACTCCTCTCCAACTCTGCATCGCCTCTGAATATTTGCACGATTAAGTTGGTTATTATATTAATAAATTCCAGTGAAAGTCATTTTACGAGCGAATTTAATTCCGTTTAATGTGGAATTATTACCAATTAATGTTTATTTATTGCATTAACATCGGCAATTCGGAAATTCAAGCAATTCGAGCAAAAACAAAACGAATACGATTATCAGAGATTGGAAATTTCGTTAAAATTATAAAGTAACATTGCTGGCTGAAGAGATATCGTTCAGAGAGTTATGGTGGATGCGCCGGGACAATACGATAATTCAATAATCTTGAATAATTATCAATTAACGTTTTGTTTTTTGTATAATCGTTCAATGATTCATCAAGTGAATGGCATGTATTTTCCAATAATTAATTAACATAAATTACGTTTTAATTGAACGTGGTGTATGCAACCAAATTTACATTTAATTCTTTTATGCTAATAAGCATTTTAATGAAGCAGAGTCAACAAGAATGTGATAATCATTGCTGTTTTTTTTTTGTTTGTTTTCAGGATGTGGCTGAAAATTGGGATTCTGCTGTGCGTGGGATTGTCGAACGCGGTCGATCTGGAGATCCTGAACGAGTGGAATCTGTTGGACTTTAATTTCCCAGATTATGAATTCATAAAAAATTTCAAGTGAGACATTTGTAAATTTGTCACTCGATCGATTTTATCGCAATTTGGATTCTTTTTTTTTAGGCCAGAGAACACCGTATTCACGGGACTCGAAATCACTGATGATCGTCTGATATTGGCCATGCCGCGACTGAGGGCGGGTATTCCCGCCACATTGGCTAGCATCCCGAGGAACACGCCCAAAGGATCCAGCCCCAAATTGGACGCATACCCGGATTGGTCTTTCCACGCCGCGGGTGTCGACAACACCAGTTGCACCGGATTGGTCTCCGTCTACAGGATCAGACAGGATTCGTGCAACAGGCTTTGGGTAACATATTGATTAAACATTTCCGTATTAGTTATTTCGAAAAATGTGTTAAAATTTAATAACATTGAAAACACTCACTTAATATGAATGATGTTTTCAGGTGTTGGATTCGGGAGTGCAAACCTCCATCGACAACTTCCAACGTGTCTGCGATCCGAAACTGGTGATCTTCGACCTGCGCACTGACACAGTTGTTCGGACTGTGGTGTTTCCCAAGGAAGTTCTTCGTCCCGCCTCGCTGATGACGAATTTGGTGATTGACGAGAGCGTCAACGGAAAATGCGACAGCGCCCTCGTCTACATGTCAGACACGGCAGCACCAGGTCCGATAAACTGACATATCTGTCAACTTTGACAGTTGTGACTTATCTTTTTTTGTTTTGCAGGCGTCGTCGTCTACGACTCGTCCAAGGACAACATCTGGCGTTTCATGCATCCATCGATGTTCCCCGACCCAAACTTCTCCGACTACACCATCGACAACGAGCGATTCACGCTTATGGACGGCATCGTCGGACTTGGATTCTCCCCCAATCGCGGCCTCCTCTACTACCAACCTCTGGCCACCGACAGGTTAGCTATGAACACAAAACAATAAATTCGTATTTTGATTTTTGTTTCTTTCAGAATTTTCAGCGTTTCCACTTCCGTTCTGAGGAAGGGTCCCTTGGCTGAAGGCGTAGATTTACCGGTAGCGCTCGTCGGAAAGAAATCGTCGCAGGGTTTGGGTCTGGCCGTCGACTCCTTCAGCGACACCCTCTACTTCAGTCCGCTCGAGCAGACCTCCATCGCATCCTGGAACCCAAAATCCAATCAAGAGAGGTGATCAATCAATAGTCACCGCATCCATTCACTACTTACATGTGACTTGTTCGTTTCAGATTGCTGGCGTTCGATCCGCAGAAGCTTCAGTTCCTCGCCGAAATCAGGTGGGCCGAGAAGGACGGCGGCAACGTGTGGGCGCTCTCCACGCGCTTCCAAAAGTTCTTCAGGAGGACCGTCAACGGCAACGAGATCAATTTGAGGATAGTCAGAGTGCCGAAAGCAACCGAACCGCAATTCCCGCTCTCCAATAGTCTGCTCTACTTTTAAACTTTGACTGAAGAACAAAAACCTGTAACAACAACAAAAAAAAAACAAAATCAATCAAAATCCAAGAAACAATTAAACAAAACAGATTACTTAGCAACAACACATAAAAACCGTATTACGCACTAAAAATTACTTAGGCCCATCGAAATCGGCAGCCGAAATCTGACATTTTTTTTTGTTTTTTGCAACGAAATTATAATTTAAAAAATTTGGCCCCGATTTCCATGAATATATTATTACTGATTCTAATACAATCAGCAGAAAAATAACGAAAACCGTATTTTACATGTACATAAATATTTTAAACATTACTCCCCTAAGGCAATACAATAATTATCTTTTCTTTTGTACTTACTTTTTTATGTTATTATACTATAATTAGTTTTTTTTTATCTCTCTTCTTTTCTACTCTATTATTATGCAATTATTCTTCCGAGATCGTGTGTGTGTGTTCAGAGTGTAATTTTTACTTCGCAAATTGCGATTCGACAATAAAGAAGAAAGTTTATTATTTTTGTACAAACAAAAGTCCGTTTTTTTATTTCTGTTCCTCTTTTGGTCGTCCGAAGCGGGAAAAAAAAAATTGAAACGATCCTCGCGGGACACGAAAACTGTGTCGAGGCTTTCGAAGATGTTCGCGTGCATTAATTAGCTTTGATAATTAAACGATTTTTAGAGCGTCGGCAAGGTTTATTGTTGTCGCTATAGTAACGCGACGCGGTTTCTTTGATGGACTTAAAAGACTTGTTTATTGCCATGGTTATGATGCATTTATGACGGAAATCCATTCGCTATGGAAATAACATCCAGAAGAAGCAGACATAGATACTGCGTGTAGATATATGCAAGGGTATGCAAATAATATACACATTTCCCTGAGAAACAAATTGTTGTTGATGATCGGATCTTCGTGATGCGTTTGAGTAAATACATGGCAATTATTTATATCACGTAAAAATAATGTTATCGGTGTTTTCCCAGACCTTGACTCATCCACGATAATTCGACACATTCGGACGAAAAACATCTCCAAATTTTTACTACCTTTCAACTCTCGGGAATTTCAAGTCATTTTCAATTATCAAGTTCCGAGCAATAAAAGTAGTAATAAAGCGCGACAACAAAAAGTACAAATAGATAATCATAAAAACGCAAGCTACAATTCTCGTAATTTACAACGACGAGTTTTGATGTCGCAAATGAGCCACAATTAATGAGTAAGCAATAAACGTAATAAATGATACTTTTTGCTTTGTTTTTTTTTTTTTTAATGAATGATTTTAATTACTGCTCAACACGATGCACGCTTCTCGATCCGTGTTTTCCCGCAATTTGTTTTCATTCTTTTGTTTCTTGTAATCTCCCATCTACAAATCGGAACAACGAGCATTCGAAACAATTGAAACGAGAAAGTAACAATTACAAAGTTGGTGCGTCACCGAATCAAAAGAAGCTGTTGAAGCGAATTAAAAGTGTGTATCAAAAAGACAGTGACCCGAGGACATTAAAACAACAACACATTATACGCAAAATACGTTTTACTACCGTAACAACAGTTAAATGTTTCTTTGCGTTTCGTTCATTTTTTTTTAAATGGAATTATTACTTTACAAGAACTTGTTATGAATTGCGTTTCGGAATTTCGGAAATTCTTTTCTTGCACCAAACAACAAATATCGAAATTTCGCTCATTGCGAACATTCGCGCTATGTCCATTTCAATTTTATCTCGAAATAGCAAACACTTGGATAAATGGAAATGCGAAAAACAACAAGTTTATCTAATTATTTATATGGGCATTCTTCGAGTTGTATTTTTCGTTGTTGGCGAATACAAAGAATCTATCGAAATATTTATATTATTATTGCAATATAGATAAATAGAAATAAATGGACTTTTAAAAATGTAAAATTGAAAGAAGTAAATATTGAAAAATGATCAAGAAAACTAAACATCCTGGATGAGAAGATGGGGAATACGACGAGAGTTTCCACTCTGCTTCGGATAAAACTAATTGTGCTTTCCCCTTTCATCAAATGAACTTTCCAGTGACGCAAGAGGCTGCTGCTGCCAGCCGAAGAGACACGATAGTAAACCCAAAAGGAAACATAAAGAAGTAGAATTTTCGAGAATGACTAAATGAAATAAAAAAAACATCGATTTTCATGAAAACGATTTGCGTAAAGATCAAACAGGATGCGTCGATGAATGATTCAAACTAATCGAAACAAATTGGGTAACAAAGTTTTCCGCGAAGCCGCTTCGAAACAATAGCCAAATTTTAAATTCTGTTAGGCGCGCGAGTGCAGCGATAATTTTTAATTTTCCAAACACGGATTCATGAGTTAAACCAAATACAAGATATTAATAAATTACGAGCACATTTTGCATAATTTTTGACGACATGTCCTCCGTTTTATGATAAACGCGATACGCACGATTCGTCGAAGGACGAAAATCGAAATTGTGTGTGTGTGTTCAAAATCAACAAAGTTGAGGGTCTTATGAGATAATCACAGTTGGATTGTTGTCAAAGATTTTTCGCTTTTCTGGAAAACGAAAAAAACAATCGTGATTTATGGATAAAAAAACAAGGGAACCACATAAGAAAATAAAGAGTAGATTGCAGCATCATATGTTCCGACGTTTGTGGCCATGCTAAATCTGGGAAAACCGAGCTAATAATAACAATAACAATGGTACAGACAATGGTAACAAGAGATCGATGTCTCGATTTAGCGAGCAATTAAAAACCACAGTAACCACTTTGTCGTCGTCGTCTCTTTTTCCGATGCCGCCGAATCTCGATTAACATACGAATCATTGTTTATAATAATACAATTTGGCGGGAAAAATTGAGATGATGTCTGTTTGTTTTTGTTATTAGGATTATTGGCACGACCGTGCGAAGTGGAGAAAAGTTAATAATCAAGCGGAAAGGTATTAATAATAACATCGAGGTAGGTGAGGAGTGAAACAAATGAAGAGGAAAGAGGAAAACAAAAGAAAAAGGACGACGTGACGCGCGTGTGGAGTACATACAGGGAGAAGAATTGCTGGATTCCGTTATTGTATACATATAGATGTGTGTGTGTATATATATATAGTCGAGGCGATTAGTCTGACCGAAACCAGAGTCGTCCCGACATCAGACGGGGCAAGTAAGCAAGGCACTCTTCTCTCGTCAGAGCAACAACCACCGCATTCAATCGCACGCAAGCAATAACAGTCAAAAGTGGTGTTCGTGAAACCATTGGCAACGGTGGTCATAGTGAAACAAAAATGTTTGGTAAGTTCTATCTCATATGCAAACTTATTAGCTCAATTATCATAGTTCAAATAAACATTAACGACATTTAAGCTTAAAGACAATTAACTTTACCATATACTATTTTGATATATACAAAATATTTTTTTTTTAAATTAAACAATTAAATTCAGAAAACTTCAATGTGAAAGGTCAAGTTTTTTTTTTAAACGATTCTTTCATTGACATCTCCGATCAAATTCATTCGATACTGAAAATTCGAAACTTGTTTAAACAAACAATTGATCGAAATCCACGGCCACCCACTAGAAACGACGAAAAATCAATAACAAATCGAAATCGAGTTTTATGGTAATTCCAGATAGGATTGAAATCTTTTGCAAAAAAAAAATATGAAGTAAAAAAAACGGACGTGAACGATAAGTTGTTTCCGGTGCAACAAATAAACGATTCGTAACTGTACAAATTAGAAATGTAAATGGTTAAAGTGGCGGAATATGTAAATTGTATATTACAGAAACATGATATCTAATTCCGCTTACGTCAAAACGTAAATGAAGATGATCGCATATTTAAAGAAGAAACAACGTTTATATCATTTAAATAAAAAAAAAGGCGTAAAACTTGATTGAAATTTGCTTAACCGGTCTTCCCTCGAGGAAACGCTCCTTCGTGCAACTCAACGCACACCCACTTTGAGTTACTATAGAAACCTATCAATAAAGAGTTTTGTTGTTATTGTTATGGAGATAATGTTGATGAGGATTCTCATTTTTATATATATATTCAAACAGAAACGTGCTTAGTGAAACGTAGAGCGCGTTCGCTGTTTAATATCCGTTTTGCGCAGATAAACAATGATACGCTCGACGATAATTGTCGAATTACATAAGCGGGCAACATAAAAATCACGCGACACGGGGGGGAACCGTCGAGACACGATGTCACCGATTCGACGAAGTCCTTCCCATCTTCCGTTTTCTATTTGCCATTTTAACTAGTTTCGACCGCAAGAATTCGGCGTTTATCGACCTCGTCCGTCGTTAATTGTTTCGCGACACGGTTTACACACAACTCGCGCCCCGCTCTTGACCTTCCGGAAATCCCGAAGACACGCGCATCTATTACGTAAGAAAGAAAGTGATCATCCTCCTCCGCCACCTTCTGCTGCGTTACTACCCTTTTACACCTGTAAAATCAATAACAAAAAACGATAAAAACAATGATAAAAATAAATAAATAAACGCGATTCGTTAGGAATGCATAAGTAATCCGGCCCACTTCGATATCAGAGTGAAATTCAACGGAAACGAGCGTGCGTGTTTTCACACTTCAATTAACATTCAAATGGGACAAATTATAACAATTCTCCGCTCGTCGCACGACGTTCTGCTGCGCGTTTTTCGCGCCGCTCTAGTCTCTCGATTCAGTTCGGTTTCCGCTCTTTGCCTCCCGGTAGGTAGGTCAGTTACGATGATTCCGTTTCATTGCCTGGGTTACGTAAACGAGAGGCGCGACGCCACGATCCCACATTTTGCCAACAACAAACAATCGAAGACTTCTGTCTATATACATGAGGAAAAAAAGAAGATAATCAAACTAAATTTATTTTTGGCCGTTACCTATGGCAACGTAAGATCACAGAGTTCGTGATCTGCGAAATACATCCGTTAACATCTATCTATATTCGATACATCGCAAAATGTAAATCTAAATAACGGCATTCCCCGGATCGTGCGTAATCCAAAGATCTATTAATAAAGTAAATTTAATATTTAAATTAATCGAAACGGACATCGATCACAACAGTATGTCAAATAACAGTCGATAGGTCAGATATTCCGAATGAAAAATATAGGCAACCAGCGTTTCTACAACGGAAATTAAACAGAACAAAAAATCGCAGATACGACAAATTTTTAATGAATTAATTTCGATGCGCATCAGGAGATCATCATTTGCATCATCGAAATATTGATTTTAATTGCAATTTCTCCCCAAAGAATCTATTCAATCGATTGGAAGGAGACCAGAGAAGAATAATCGAAATAATAATATAGCAAGTAGCCTTGTGTCAACTGAACAAAAACGATCGCAGAGATTGAAACTGACTCAATCGAGTCAGTAAGAATAAAACAATTGCAAAATGTAAATTTAAACAAATGACTATGAATGATTGACAATTACCTAAAGAGAAAAACAATCGCTGTAAAGTTAACCAAATAGAAGATGAGCAAGATTTCTTCAACAAAAATGGACATATTTCTAAAGGTTTCATTGCGAATGCATACCAATGATTAATGATAATTGACTTTTAAATTTACGAACGCGCAATTACGACGTGCTATTACTTAGTTTTATTATACGCTACACCTAAATAGATAAAGATAAGCGTTTCCGTGAATGTAATTCAGCAATAATTGATTGATCATCATTTGGATTTGCGTATATACATTTCTCAAGATCAAATAATCATCATCATCGACTAAGTAAATATTTACTGGGGGGAATCATCACATTTTCGCGAAGGAACAATCAGGGAAGAGAAGCAATTAAACGCACCTTAAAGCGACATTTAATGCGAATTGTTATTTATTGTTATCATTATCGTTATCGACGGCCGCCGCCTCGTGCAAACAATTGAAAAACGACCCGTAATGCGGTGTTAATTGAGAAACGTTATTGTGCATCCACGATATTTTCGTTTCGTTTTAAATGGATGCAGAAGCAGTAATTGCCCCGGGGCAGCCGTTAAACTAACAAGAACAGCCATTAAAAGTAATGTACGCTCGATTTTCGCGAAAATAACGACTACTACAGATAACGAAGCTCCTATTTTTTTTTTGCTTTTCTTCCCCCCTTAGACTTTAATTATGTGCGTATATAAATACAAAGATAATCGTTGAAAAAACAGACATAGAGACTCAGACGAGCGAAGAATCGTGACCGGTTTTCTAGTGCTTTGTACAAATAGTCATCATCGATATACAATTATTGTTTGGCATTGACATTCGAGCGGCGAAGAAGGAAAGAAGCTCTATCCACTATCCGGAGCGCATCAATGGCCATCGGTAAATACACATCATTGCGTAACTCATTCATTCGTTCATTCGATTCAAAAAAAAAAAAACGCTGTTCTTGCTTAGAATCAGATTTCGCTTAGTTGCGGCGCGACTGTGTTTTGCTTTACTATTGTTTCGTAACTAATAAACAAACAGAGAAACAATTGAATAAACGGCGCTGTTGTTTACAGTTCCGTTTGCGAAAATTAAAAATCGTGATGTCCAAGAGCGAGGAGACTGAAACGACCAATGAAATTGTGCACGTGCAAATTACACTTAAACGGAGCGCATTATTGTTTAATTTCATATTTCTTATTACTTAATTAGCCATTATCTTCTTTTGTTTCTCTGCTGCGATGGGCGCTTGAAAGGTCATTACTGTATGAATAAATAACGTTGTCTCTGAATGTTAAATCCGCAATCCGACGTGCAACGAAAAAAAAAAAAATAACATTCTCATATATACACGCAATATTAAAATATTTCAGATCTTTTGATAAAAGTTAAATAAACTGACAGAAATCTGAGATAAGATCAAGGAAATAAGATTTGCAAAGTATACAATATGAAAAATGGAAACATTTCATCTAATTTAAATTAGGAAGAAAAAAACGGGGACAAAAATGAAAATAATTACCGAAATGGAAATTTTATAAAGAAAATCGAAACCACATATATGCACTGAGTCAGTGGAGATTCATGACCGTGAAATTATATCAGAGTTACCGAAGAAAAACAATTGCCGAAAAGAAAGTTCGTATTGCAAAATATTTGAATATATATGTATAATTTCAGTAGAAAAAGAAGTTATTAATAATGTCTTTTTTTGACTAAACTTGATTAGTTCAACTCATTACAATCAAAATGTGACAATGACATTCTTAATAATTAAATACTTCAAAAAAGAGTTTTGAAATGATCAAATTTTCCTTTTTTTTTTTAGAAAGCGCTCATTAATTACCGTTTCGTATCGAGCATGTATATTTCAGTGGGACGAAGAAACACGAATCTATACTTCCGATTCCATTAGGAAACATCGTCGACCTCCAACAAACATCTACTATCAACTATTATTTTTTTATGTAACAGACCACATTTCCTAATAGATGTGAACCACAACAACAACAAAAAATATGTATTTATTATTATTACTCCTAATTAAAGGCAGACTATTTAGTATATGAAATCATACGTTTTAATTGGATTATGAAAAGAAAAAAAAACGATTGGCAATTTAACCTACACCCAGTAAATAAACTGGAATGCTGTTGCAATTCGGCCCCGAAGAATAAGAAAAAAAAAAAACTAAAACCAAACACTTCGAACAGAAGTGTAAGTTCACGTATTCACATTGAAAATCGACGGTGGTGCGCGCAATTGAACGTGTACAATGCAAAATTATTATTATTGAATAATAAAACAAGTTGGCTGACTTTCGCCGAGCACAGTAAATTGCAATAGTGAAACTATTTTTTAATTATCGGCCGAGCGCTCAACAACTCGTAACAACAACAGAACTGACGAAACGAGGAGTTATTTAGTAAAGTTTTGTAGCCGATAACCAACTCGACCAAATGACGATCAAATTTTGTTATTTTGCGCTAATCGCTCATTCATTCATTCATTTAAGAAACAAACAAAAAACAATCTGCATAAATAACAGGTTGTCATAACAACTAATTGAGGTTGTCAATTTTTGTCACGTTAATTTCAAGTGCAACGCCGCGCAAGAATAACGGAAATTCTTATTGAAAAACACGCCAATTTACAAAATTATTGTTCCCTACAACAACAACAACAATAACATCGCTATTAAAAGCATTCCGAAGTGATTAAAATCGCATTAGCTTTTCGAACGTGAAACAAATGTAAAAGAAAAAGAAACTGGGGCTTCGATCCTTTTTCGTCGTTCGCACCAATTGGTCCACACATATACAGCAGATCTGTCGGCATCTGATGAAACCCCGCTCGTTTGCTTTTCTAATTAATCCGTGCGCAATTTGTAATTAGTTCACTAATGCAAAAAAAAACAAACACCAAAAAAACAATATGAACATACTTGAAGAATCTTTGATTGCGAAACATAACCTAACCTGAATCGAAGGGAACGTCAGAATTCGAGTTCTCGTTACGCAATTGTTATGACAAGCGAGCTCGATTTTCTAAAATAAAAACTCACATAATTCAATAAAAAAAAAATCTAATAGACGTGTTTGAGCGAAGATATTTCCTTTCCGATTTTGAAATTCGAATTCGAACATCTGCACGAATCTGTTTTTTCGTAGAAATTAAAAAGTCGCTAACTGCAATTGTTTCCTGCTTCCTGTAAATTTGAATAAGACGGCGTAATCTTATAAATATTAATATTTCACTTTCGCGTTTACCTTCATATATAGTTGCATGAAAAAAAAAGAAACAACGAAATTAGACAATTAATGCAAATATATATATATGTATAACAAAAAATCAACAGCATCTTGATTTATATGACAAAATGGAATACGCGGATCTAGTGTTTGAAGTCAAATACTACTAAAACAATTAGTTAATAATAGAACAATAGATAACAAGTGTGCAATGGTCATTAATTCACTCTAATTACAAGCAATCTAAATATATAGTGAATTGACTATAGTTTACGCATTTGCGAAAGTAAAAAGTGAAATGTCGCAATTGAATTATACTTACAAATCCGTTTTTCTTTTAAATACATATCAAATATCGTACACAGCGCGATTTTTGTAACAAAATGTAATGATTCTTCACTATTATAAGTTCAATAACATTAATTGATATAGTAAACTAATGTACTTACTATAATTGCATGGATACATTCTTGAAAATCAACCAAATTTAAATTGATAAGAGATCTACAGAAAATGTGAAGATCATTTCGAATTTTGATTATATTCTCAAGGTAAAACTGTCAAGGAGTTTGAAAGCAGATTTTTTTTTTGCAACAATGAATAAAAGCATCAAATATTCTAGTTTTCGTAAGGAAATGTGATTTTTATGCGAAAGATGTAATCATGCTGCGCAACATTGTAACTGATATATATATATATTTGCTTAAAGTCAAGGACTTTGAAACTTCTTTTTTTGTTTGCAAATCTTAAACGAGTCCATCCAAAAATTGGATGTAATTAAGCGCAAATATGTAGGAAGCAAATTAATTGGAGATTAGTGGTTGTTGAAGATTGCAAAAAATAGTTAATGATATAGATGGGATGGTATAGAAGTAGTGTGTAGCCCTGAAGGCTGATCGAGATGTTTGGCTGCCCCAGTTAACTAGCTCCAATTTCTCCGACCCGAATTGCAATTGAAATACCTCAACGTTGCGTACGGGAATCAAAAATGAGAGAGAGTGGTAAGATGAAAAGAGAAAGACGACAGCAGCAGCAGCCAAAAAAAAAGACAAGTCTCGAAATCTTAGAACCGCAGCGATTGCGGGAAAGAAGAAGGAGCGAAGGAATTTGGAATGCGCGGGGCAAGGATGGAATAGTTATTGGCGCGTGCCTCCAATGTCTTTCCTTCACGGTTCGTCGGCGATTTTGGCACTTCCAGCAGCAAAAGAGAAACACACCGGGAGAGTCGCATGCATAATGAATGTCTTGAGCATTGACTGACACACCATTGGTGGTGGTGCGAGTTCGAACGGTCGCTATTTATTATTCCGCTATTTTACAATTCCAAAAGCTCGAAGTGCGCCAGTTTCACAACGACCCGAACACCGAAAGACGAAGGAAGGAAAGAATTAAACGCGCCGCATGCACCGTACGAAATATAATCGGGCCCGGGAAAAGGCACTTACTCAGTTCGGATTGTCCAGTTCTCGGGACCACACGCACTCCTCTTCATTACCAATCCCAATATATATATATCTCCTGCGGAGAGACATGCCAATAGTGGAATCACATACTGCGGTGGGAAGTTAACGCGCGAAATTGGCAGCCGCTGCAAAGATGTTCGACGGGGCAGTGCATCTTCTTTTGCTGGTGGTGGTTCTGTGTTGCGCGAGTGCCATCACCACCAGGACGCGGATAGGCACCTACAGTCAAGGACCTAGCTCGCATGCATACCTGGAGCAAACATTCAACGCACCCGATTACCTCAACTACCAATCGTACAAACAACTCCACGAGGAGAGCAATTACGCCAGAGACTATTCAGACCTGGTGGCTTGGCGGGATGCGAAGCAGGCGGATCGACTTCAATTGCAGTACGGCAATTTGCAGAACCTCGCAGACGCTGGCGTCGAATATGAACCAGCTCAGCTCAGCCACCAATCGTCTACACGGTGGAATATACCGGAATTCTTAGTGCAGGAAGGTAACTTTCGTTGACGACAACTGAAACAAAATAGACACATTTTAAAAATATACAATGATTCAGTAATTGTAGATTGGATTATTTCACTTTACTAGTAAACTAATATGTAATTTCACTAACAAATAATCTGGGTAATTTAGAAAGTTACGCAAAGCGTAATAATCGAAAAAAGTGAAGGAAAAAAGCAGTACAAATTTTAGTTATGAATGAAATAATAATAACAAAATTATAACCAAACGATATTTCTCGCGAACATTTTGCAGGAATAACATTTGGAAATATCGCGAAATTATGCTAAGTGGAAGCAAACAACAATAACGAATTAGAATCGTCTGGATGTTGAAGAATCTCGTTGTAAATAGGTGGCAAAATTAACGTGAGGAAGGAACGTGCGAAAAACAACAACAGAGCAAACACGCGGCGAAAACACGAAATTCCATGCGGATGAAAACACGATGCGTTCATGTTTATTCTTCTTTTTAACGATTTTATTCCTTTGTTTCACCCGAAGCGAAACGAAAAACAGCAACACGATCACGCATAACAAATTGCAAACTTTTGTTGTTCGTACCAGGCGCGTCGCGGCTGTTGATTGTATTTATTAAGTGTGTGTATTTGGGATGTGTAAACTTTTAAAGTACTTGAAATATTATAAAGATTTGTTTGTTTCTTGTTGTGTTTTTCAGAAAAGATGAAATACCTGTGCCTTGTTCTTGGCATATGCTCGAACTTTGCGTTCGCAATGCCCAGCAACAACAACAACAACAACAGGCCCGGACTTTTGTCGCCAGTTTTCGAATGGAAGCAGATGGAGTTCGAATACGAGAGCGAAGCGGCTAAGCAGAGAGACATCGCGAGCGGATTTTACGTTCCGCATGTTCCGGCTCCTATCGACGTCGACGTTTCTTATTCAGGTGAGAAAGAGATTGCTACTAGAATACGAGAGAGAGGAAATAAAAAAAACACGCAATTATTATTATATAAACTTAGGATATGTAGATCAAGTTTATCTCGCTCTATCCGCAAATACAAATAAAAAAAGAGTAACGTGACAAATTGGAAACAATAGACGAATGAAATTTGCGTTGCGTAACGTTGGTAACTTTGGGTTCGCAGGAAGTGGTAGCAAGGTGTTCGTGACGATACCCAGATTCCAGGTGGGCAGTCCCGTCACTCTGGGTTCGGTTAACAGCAAGAACCAAGTGGTGCCGTATCCATCGTGGAGTTGGCATCGCAACCCCGAAAGCTGTTTACCGGATCGTCTGATTTCAGTTTACAGAATCAAGGTGAGACTTAATCAAAATTATCGAATGTAAGAACACTTGTGAAGTGTAAATAACATTATTCACTAATGCGTCTATTGATATCAAGTATATGGGCATAAAATAGACAAGCAAATATTTTAAACGTACGGCGTGTTGACAGAACAAATGATAACATAGCACATCGCGAATGCCACGTGTGTACTCTATTATTAATTACGAAAATGTCTAATCATTTGAGCATTGGCAATAATGAACGTGCACGCAAAATAAAATTAAAAAAAAAGTGGAAAAACAAAACAAGTGCAGCTAATATGCCGTATGTCTATGAAACCGATATGACTTTCTCCACTTGCTGCTGCTGCTGCTGCGACACGTAATGCGAAGGAAACTAATGAGAATTAGTTTAATTGCTCGCGCCAACAATGAACGTGCGCTTTGCAAACATTGCTGCTCTCCGTTTAATACTAAACTAACTGAAAGTAGAAATTTATACTAAACAAAAAAAAAAAATGCGCTTTAATTGGTCATCGGAAAATGAATCGCTTTTGTATCTTAATAATTGATATGTTTTGTTGTTTAGATCGACGAGTGCGGACGCATGTGGGTATTGGATACTGGTCGCTATGGAGACCATCAAACTTGCGAACCGCAGATCATCGCCTTCGATACGAACACCGTGAGCGCAAATTTTGAATACGCATATATATATATTTGATTAACTTATTGTCTTTTTATTGTACAGAACGCAGTGCTGCATCGTTTCACGATTCCCAAAAATTTGCTAGAGTCGCGCTCAGTCCTTGTAACGCCGATCATCGATAATCGCGATAAACAGTGTCGCGACACATTCGTCTACGTTGCGGATTGCCAAACTTATTCAATCATAGTTTATGACGTCAAGCACGAAAAGGCGTGGAAGGCCACAGATAAAACCATGTATCCTTATCCCAATTTCGGTACTTACAGGATTCAAGGTAATAAATTAAATGGTGGATGCGCCGGGATATGATACTGTAACTTGGCGCCGCGCTTATAGTTATGATTGTACGTACCCTATATTGAATCGTTCTTCGTATTTCAGGAGACAGCTTCGACTTGATGGACGGCGTTTTGGGCATGGATCTGGAACGCTACCATCCCGATAAAGACAGGAAGCTCTTCTACCACGCGATGTCCAGCCCGACGGAGAATTGGGTGTACACCTCTCATCTGCGTAACGAAACTCGCTTCAAGCACAGTCCGGAATCATCGCCGGAGATCTTCAACGTAAGCTGCATCCACCTTTCGATTAAAGATTATAATTATTAATATGCAACCAACCGTTCGTGCAGACGCTACTCACCAACAGACCATCGCAATCGGCGGCCGAGGCCATCGACAAGGACGGAATTATGTTCTTCGGACTGATGACCGAAACCAGCATCAACTGCTGGAACACCGCCAACGTCGAGTACGGCAGGTACATCGACACCGTCATCAAGGATACGGTTCGTCTGCAGTTCGCCAGCGGAGTCAAGGTATGTCCATCTGAAAAAAACAAAAGAACATTAGTCATAGAATAAATACTTAATACTTTCGTTGCGTTTACTCTGCAGGTGGTAACCAATTCGAGGGGACAGCAGGAGCTTTGGACTTTGACCTCTAGATTCCAGAAGCTCGCCGCGGGCACCTTGAACCCAAACGACGTCAACTTCAGGGTGAGCGCCGGCAAAGTGTCCGATCTTCTGGACAAGACCAAGTGCAGGACAAAGATGAGCGGCGCCAGCACGTACGGCGGAGGCTACACCGGCTCCAGACCGACGTTCGGAGTGCGCTCCACCCTCGACGAGGATGCCATAATTATGCCATCGGGCTTCGAAGCCATAGCCAACTAACTTTAACGAAACTGGAATAAGAAAAATATCTATAATTATACACAAACATACCGTAATAATTAAGTACACTGTAAGTATTGTTGCAAAGAAACATGCCATTCGTATTATTAGCGCTTAGCCGAAAAAGTATAATTGTGATTCGTCGACGAATAGAAGAAGACGAAAAAGCAGAATCGTTTTCTTCATTTCGCCGTGCGAAATAGTGCAAAAAGTTGTGTAGAAAACAAAAAAATAAATTTATTATTACGTGTGTTATTATTATTATTATTGTATTACTATTTTATAAACTTATATAATTCAGGGATTGTATATAAAACAGTAATTAAATGAAAGTATTTAGTGTTAAATAAAAATGCAAATGAAAAATCTAGCTTCAATTTCCTGTTCGTCCAATCATTAATTTTGAAAATATAGAAAACAATTCATTATATTAATACCAACATTTTTGTAACAGTAATTATTTCAGCTAATGAGAGAAATTGTTGAAACTCTGATGATATTATTTTCTCCTCATTTAGTTATACGTTATGCAAATTTTCCTACTTTAATGCACGCACAATTATCTAATTACACAACAAGCGCATGCGATTATTGTAATTAGTATGTAGCAAACGATGCAAGAAGGGAATATATGATCTATTCTATATTTTTTTTTGGGAAACACTGCTCTATTATCAAAGGTATAGAAATTGCGTAAGAGTAGGAGAGCAAGTTCATAGGTTGTGGAGGGAATCTTTGGGTGGAGAAGACGAAGGAAAAACGGGTACTTTCTCGCGGCCGCAGTACCTCACACTCGAAGAACAAAAGCGCGTCGGGTCTCGTTGGGATCAAGTGAACCGCGAAACAGTCCGAACTGTTTCGAGGCTCAGAACAAGTGCAAGATTGTTGTGTCGTTCATCCAGTTAAACTGCTGTCGCTGCTGCTTTGTTTTGTCGGTCTACCAATTGTTTTTTTTTCGCCTACTTTAATCACAGCAACTTCTTTCTTTGGCGATGCGAACCCGCCAAACCGCGAACCCATAAAACTGCCAACAACAATATCAACAATACACACACACATCAGGTAACTTAACTAATTTTCTTTTACTTTCATCTCATTCTATTCTCTTCCGAAATGTATCTTTAGTTAATTGACCGTAACGTAAAATTAACAAATTCTTTTGTCTACTAATTTGCATAAACTGTATCTTTGTTTTCTACGCTGCAAATTATATAATTTACTATTAGAGTTTCCTTCCGCGACTCGATTAGAATCTATTCGTTTGTCCGTCGTCGTACGTATAAGTTAAACTATAATTTCCTTGATAATCAAGAGAATGCTGATTGAATAACGCTTTTATTTCCCCGCATATGGGCGCGATTTCGAATCGATTAGCACCAGACGTATCAATCATAAGCAAGAAAGGGGTCCGAATATAGCCAATCTCCGTTTTATTCTCCGTTCGTTTAATGCTCCTTTGGTTTCTCACTTTCTACATAAGAAAATCGACGCGAAAACGCATTTCGGTTCTCTCCTCATCTATCTATTAATTCTGCGTTTTGCATTGGAAATCAATTCCAATTCTTTCGCACCGATTTGACTCTGCGATTGCAAACATGAACTTACTCAGAGTTCTTGTTCTGATTTGATTTTCAAATGGAAGTAAATGTCCGCGCGTTGGCAGCGCGAAAACGAGAGAGCAGAGCGCAATAACCACTTTTGCAACCAGAAAGGTAGGATTTCGTGCATTTTTGCATATCGCGAGAGGGAAAATAAAGCGAATAGAGTAAAATCATAAAACGTATTTAGAAACCGGGCGTTTGATTCTGATCGCTCTTTACGCAACAAATCTACTTAAATCCATGTAGATTTTTGTTGCGTAAAGAAACTGGAAGAGCGCGGCGCATCGCGGTGCGAAATAATCGACGAAATTTGAATACAGTCGTTTTGGAAATTTATAAATTAACAAAAAAAGGAACTACCGGATCACCGACTTTGGAAATCTAATAAACCAACAATTTCAAAACAAAATACTTTTTAAATGCAGCAATTCTACAGATAATTAATTAAAAATAGGAAGCAAACCGTAGCGAAAATTTAAATAACGTCCAAATCTCATAATTTAAAAGCTTACATTTACAAAACTTATAATCGAATACTACTTGGATCATCGAAAGTCGAATTGGTTGAGAAAACTTCCCAAGATTCGAGCAATTAATTCCAAGTCGAGCTTGCAATGATCGCAGTTTGAACAAAAAGCTAAATATACAAATTACAATTCGAATGCCGAAATCGGAGCGTGAGATGCGAATATTGATCATAAACTGATCTTGATGTTTGTGTTTAATTGATTGAGAGAATAGCGCAAGCTTCAGCGCAATACAATAGATGAAGCAAATAGAAAATTAACAATCAATTACTAATAATGAATAGATTAATTCTATCGAAAGAGGGATGAAATGCATTGTCTACCATAAAACACAACATTTGAAGCACGGATTAGAGATGCAGGAAGTTAGTTGGGAAAACTCTTGCGAATATGTTCTAAATCGAAAGTAGGATGAGACCGGAATTAATTTAAAGTTCTGCGACTCCTCTACGATTGCGTCTGATTAATTCCATGTAACCGAAAGCATATTTCCCCTTCATCATTATTATTATTTATTATTACGTTCCGTTTTTGTAATTCATACCGATCGTCGAGCGAAAAATCTTATGCGTTTTCATTGCACGCACAACTCGCTTCAATTCACGCAATTATACAACAGTACTTTTCAATTCAAGTGAAATGCAATCCTTCGTTCGCGGACACGTACTTGTCGCGCAGCTCCAGTTATAAACTAACGGAAGGAATGAATCCCGAAATCCATTGGTTCCGGCCTTGATTGCACGCAATTTGCATTTAGAAACGAAGTGAAAATTGTCTTCGTCGTCGAGAAATCCTTGGTCCGAGATTTCAATGCCACGCGATTCTAAAAAACTGCTGTTATCAAAGTCGACGAAATTTGTTTATGTTTTCTGTTACCTAAGCGATGTAACCTAGCAACCAAGTTTCAATTATTCCGAATATGATTTGTGTGGAGCAGAAACATCGAAATAATCAATAAAACGAAACGTTTCACTTTCCAAACGCTTTTACTGCAACAACAAACAGTCCGCGTCTGTAATTATCTAAGTGCAATTATTAACATTCAATTTTTTTCCCACCACCAATTCCGTACGACAAATAATTTTTTGCTCCGCAATTTACAATCGCAACTGTAACTACGATCTATGCTAATTGCCTCCTGTGCGTAAAGTGTTCAGACTGAGAGATTACAAAAAAAAAAACAAAGAATGCAAACGTTTACCGAACGAACGTGCACTTTTTAATTTCCCGCTCGAATCAGTTTCCTTCTCGCGACAAAAAACAAAAGAAAAAGCTCTAATAGTAACCATGGACTTAAGTAACAAACTGAAATGTAATTATTCACGACATTGCCGATAATTTATGTATGTTGAAACGTAACAATCGATTTTAGGAATCGCGAATGTGGATGAACGATGATTCAATATCCTGTCCGTAATTATCTGCGTTCGTTCATCGCGAATTGATTATCAGCAGAAAACGTACAACTCGTAATAACAATAATAACTCGTTGCGTAACGCGAGAAACCAAAAAGACGTCTCTCTTTTTACCCGGTCGGCATTCAAAAAGCGCTTTTACTCGCTCGACTAACTTTTACGAGAGGGCAAAGAAGAAGAAAAAACAAACAAATGAACAGTCTAATAAACACGCACACCATTGTGCAAAACTTAAATAAAGATTTTCTCATATAACTGAAGCAATACTGAAAATGATACTTAAGTCTAATATAACTTAATAAATTGCGTATATGGTGAAAAAAGAAATATTCACTTTCAATTAACCAGCAAAAACATGAAATAATTTAATACACAACCATAAAAAGCATGTGCAGTAATTGCATTTAAAACTGAAACTACTCTATTTTTTTTTGCTTTGAGAATACAGGTTGTGAAACCAAGAAACGTGCGCACTTAAGTTAAGTAACTAATTTCGATTACTTGCGATCAATTTGTTTTAAGGCTCAGGCAAGTCGTAAATCTTTGCACAGTTTGACGGATCCGCTCTTTCGCTCTTTCGAACATTTTGTGCGCGCTACTATCTATTATTGCATTACGCAATCTGCAATGCTCGCGTTGTTTCCAAAGAAGATCGTGATATACCGCCCGAACGATTTCGACATCCACGAAAATCTAGATTACCACCGCAAATAGACGACTAATAAACTATACACCAAAATTTTTTTTTCTATGTGGACAACATCTAAAATGTCACAAAGTGCTCCAATTCGTTTTGACGAGACGGACGGAAAGTTCAAGAGCGAACCGCGCCCCGCAAAAGACCATCCGAAATTCAAATGAAACGCGCGCGCAAATCTGCGTTTTCGCACCCGCGTGCGTGTGTATAAATGAAAAACGAAAGCCGTTCCAAGAGTCAAAAGCGATCCGGACGTGGTGCAGTGATTTTCATTCTGCTTTTTCTCTAACAGTGTTAAACAAAACGAATCAAAGAAGAAGAGAAGAGAGACAGAAAAAAAAGAGAAGAAACCTTTGCATGATCTATGTGCCCTTGGCTCTCTGCAGTTGCTCTGGATTGAAATAGAGTGAAAGAATCCGGTATAAATAACGTCGTGGGCGTATAAATAAATAACTAACAACGAGAACAACCAGTCTCCAGAGATATCCCGTAGAAGAATATTCAGTCTTCAGGTGAGAGAATACATGAGCTTATCCAATTAATAAATAATTAATTACACTTAATAATTAATATTAAGCAACATTTTTGCACGATAATTACAAAACTGAGCACTTTCCTTATACACGGATACAAAATTATAACAAGCGAGAATTTTCGTATGGCAAGATTAATTAATCTAACTAATAAAAACAACATACTAAATAACATACAACGTACTTAAATAAAGAGAAATCAACGTGAGATCGAATTTCCAAAAGGCGGTTTGGCCTTTGTGACGATTTAAATAAATTCAATGCCTTCTAATTCCACTTGCTTTAAATATTCCTAAACGGAAATAAAATCGATTGAAAATCGAACGAAAAAATGACGAACAGGTTTTTTTCTGAAAGTAAATTTTCAATGCCACGCGAAAATCTCGGATCGATCCAATTGGATAAAGAGAACAAGATGATTCAATTGGTTTGAATTAAGAGATTAAAAGATTGAAAAATAAACTATATATCTAAATAAAATACTTGCATTTGTTGCAGCGTGTGTTTCGTTACTGCACTCCATCGATTGTTTTGCGTGAGCATCAACGATGGCCGTGAGTCGCAGCAGCTCCTGGTTCCACAGCTGGAATCCACCGAATCCGGTGCTTCCCGACACCTACTACAAGATAGACCACAGCTTCAACGAGCCCGAATCCACCGAGTGGAGACCGCTTCCATGGGAGGAACAACAGCACCTGCAAAAAGGCAACCAGAAAACAGGTATTACATTTTTTAATAATTCTGAACATATAATCGTCATCAGATTGCTTACAATGATGACGAAACTTCAACAGAAATAATTGAGACACATTAAACTTGTCCGTACAGCGTATATGGCAAATAGTCGCGTATTTCTTCGTCCTTACAAAATGAAACTTAAATGGCAAATCAACTCTTAATATGCTTTTCAAACTGAATTCTTAACATCTGTAAACACATTCCATTCGTTTATAGCAAAGATGTTATAATTAATCGTCGTTAATCACTTTCATTTATATAATATTTATAAAGATACAATACGCTTCAAGGTGTATGCAAAATCGTGCTATCCTTGTATCCATCGAGATGTCAAACAGCAAAATTTTTCTTCTTTCCACCACCTTTCTCGTTGCACAATTTCGCCAGATTCCGCGAATTCAATAAATTAACCGTTACACTTTGATACACAAATGAAAACTCACCAGTAATCAGCAAATATACGTGTTGTTTCTGTGATGAAACGATGCACCGCATTGTTGTTGTTGTTTTCATCTCGACTGACTGACAATCAATTTGAATTGCGCTTTTGTTTATTGTCATCCGTCAATTATCTCACGCGCGATGTGTGTTGCATATATTCGCTGCCAAATTTCTCATCTGCAAATATATAATAAATATTAATAATATTGATGAAAGTAAGTGTTCCGAGTATGAAGATTTCTATCATCGTTTTACGATTGATTCAGAGATGTGTGTAGTCATGATGCAATAATCGTATTGCAGTTTCCGTGTATCTCGCATTTCATTACGCAATTTTCATAAATTACATAAATTTACGATTATTTTATTGCTTATTACTCGTTGCGTATCATCAAAAGGATTACGGTAATGTGAATGTATTTCATTTATGTACGTGTGTTGCATATGCAATTAACTAAATTAAGATATACTTATGTAAAACAATTGTTTTGTTTCTTAGCAAAGCCACCTTCTATTTTACCATACCTGTTATCATTCGGATTGCTGGCCGGGCTGCATCCGGCTTCGAATGCTCCTCGTCTGGGAAAGTTTCGGGAGAATCGAGAACTGGAGAGGACGGGACCGTTCACCACTTGGTACGCGTGGAAGCAGCTGGACTTCGCGTTCCAAAGCGAGGAGCAGCGGGAGGCGGCCATAGAAAACGGCAACTTCATACCGGAAAACAATCTGCCACTGGGTATCGAGGTGTACGGTGACAGGCTTTTCGTGAGCATGCCCAAGTGGAAAGACGGGGTGCCCATCACGCTGGGAGTTCTGCCCAAATATCCGTTGGACACCGAAGCCAGGATTGAGCCATATCCGAACTGGGATTTCCATAATACAAGTAAACTAGAACATAAAGATTGTAGGCAACAGTAACTGACTGACACGTATTGTTTTTGTTTTTGTTTTATATCAGACGACTGCGATGGTCTTACCTCTGTGTACCGGATGGAGGCCGACGAGTGCGGACGTCTCTGGGTGATAGACTCGGGTCAGATCGAGGTGACCATCAAGCCGAAGCAGGTCTGCCCGCCGCAGATCCACATCTTCGACCTGGAGACGGATAAGTTGCTGCTCAGGTACGATCTACCTGAGGAATTCATCAAGCAGGACTCGCTCTACTCTAACATCAAGGTGGATGTGCGGAAGGGACGATGCGAGGACGCCTACGCGTACGTGACGGACGTCTGGCGTTTCGGTCTGGTCACGTTCAGTCTGCGAGAGATGCGCAGCTGGAGGATCACCGATCACCTCTTCTATCCGGACCCGTTGGCCGCTGCCTACAAGTTGGACGATTTGGAATTCGAATGGACGGACGGCATCTTCGGGATGGCTCTCAGTCCGGTGCTGAACGGCGATCGCATCCTCTACTTCAATCCGATGTCCAGCTTCAGGGAATTCTATGTGCGGACGTCCGTCGTGCAGAACGAGACGGGCTGGAACGACGTGAAGGACGCCTTCAAGGTGCTGGGACAGAGCAGGGGGAAGTCGGGACACGCGTCCGCCTCGGCGATGGACAGAAACGGTATCTTGATCTATAATCAGGTGACGAGGAATTCGATCGGTTGTTGGGATAGTCGAAAACCTTACCTGCGCCAAAATCTGGGAGTCCTCGCCAACGACAACGACACGCTGATCTTTCCCAACGACATGAAGATCGATCAGGAGAGAAAACAGAATGTCTGGGTGATCACCAACAAGTTGCCTTTCTATCTCTACAAGAAACTGGATCCATCAGAGATCAACTTCCGGATCATGTCTGCCAACATCAACGAGGCCATCAAAGGAACCGTCTGTGATCCCAAAACGTTCGGTAGTCAACATCCCTTCGACGAAGAACTAGATTGCTACTAGCTTATTTCAAAGTCGACATCGCATCGTGAACTGCTGTCGGCTTCACGCACACTCATTGTACATTATCCCTGCCCCTAAGAAAATAGAGTAAATCATTTTTTATATGCATGTAAACTAAATATAATTAAATTATATTACTGTTATTTAAGTGCTTACCCGTAATCCAAATTTAATTTTGTTTCTAATAACATCAACCTCTCGATTTCTCGCAAATCCCCATTGATCTTCGACTATAACAGATAGAATGAATCCAAAAGATGTATATGAAAGCGATACTTGCTAGATTCCCCAAACATTCA
>NW_017099269.1:0-2567 GCF_001412225.1 Nicrophorus vespilloides
ATATATGAAAAGTAAGAAAAAAATGTAATTAAATATAATAAATATATTTCTTAGCACATTTGTACATTTACTAATTAAAAAAATTGAAGAAAAATTGAAAATCTAATAATTATTATCATTTTCGTAATTGACAAGTTTAAAGTAAATTTATTATATGAGAAGTTTTCTAGTTTTTGAGTTATTCAATAAATTTTTAAAAAGTTTAAACAGTTTTTAGAAAATATTAACAAAACGTTTGGAAAAATTGCTAATTATTATTACTTATAGATTCTTATATTGAAACATTCGTAATTCAATTCAATTTGCTTTAATTAAATAAAATATGAAGAAGCTACATTTTTTAAATACAAATTGTAATGAATTTTGTTAATTTATTACAAAAAATTGGCAAATACTATAAAACTCACAGTAGACTTATTTGGAAAGCCTAATTTTTATCAATAATCTACATGTTTAAATGAAATGAAAAACTAATATTTATTATCATTTTCACATTGCTTCAGCCGTACAAAAAAAACATATACAGAATTAAAAAGAACAAAATAAATATATATAATTTCAAAAAAGTTAACTGATACAAAATGCTATTGACCATAGGTCTTTCTGCCCACAGATTTATTATATGAAAAGTTTTCTAGTTTTTAATTTATTTAACAAATTATTTTTTGTTATAAAATAATTTAATTAACTCAATTAATGATATTTAAAAAAAAACTGTTATTTTTTTTTTAAATATCAACAAAATATTGGTAAAAATACAATCAAAATATTCGAAATTCAATTTAATTTGTTTTAATTAAATATTGTTAATTTATAACAAAAAATAGATAATTACAACAAAACTCATAGTAGGCTTATTTGGAAAGCCTAAGTTATATTAAGAATCTACATGTTTATAGTTCTAATTATTGAAAGGTATTCACAAACAATAAAAAACTAATATTTGTTAACATTTTCACAGTTTAAAAGTTTTTGTTAGATTTATTATATGTAAAGTTTTCTATGTTTTGAGTTAATTAATAAATTAAAATAAAACGGTTTATAATCAACGAAATATTTGTAAAATTTGCCATATTTTACCATTTTATATTATTATTACATATAGATTTTTATATCAAAACATTTGGAATTTAATTCTGTTAGTTTTATATGAAGAAACTGTACATCTGCAAAAATACCTGCGATTAGAAACACCTGTGATTAATTGAACACTTGCATGAACACCTGCGTTTAATTGAACACCTGCATTTTAATTCAACACCTGCATGAATATCTGCGTTTAATTGAACACCTGCGTTTTAATTCAACACCTGCATCAATAACCGCGACTAGAAACACCTGTTATTAATTGAACACCTGCGTTTTAATTCAACACCTTCGTTTTTATTGACACGCAAATGTTCAATCAAAATACGTTCCAGAAATGTATTTTTATTCAACAAAATATTTGTAAAATTTGCCATATTTTACCATTTTTTTATTATTATTACATATAGATTTTTATATCAAAACATTTGGAATTTAATTCTGTTAGTTTTATATGAAGAAAATATATTTCTAAGTCGAAATTTCATTGAATTTTGTTAAATTATAAGAAATAGGCAAATACTCAATAATCTACATGTGTCTAATTATTGAAATATATTCACAAATAATGAAAATCTAATATTTTTTATCATTTTCTCATTTTTTTTAAATAATTTTAAAATACAAATAATTATAATTTATATTGCAAATTATTGATTACAAATATTTGTGAAACAATAAATAAATATTTTAATAAATTTTATATTTATTTACTTTATTTGTTGTAACAATAAACGTAATAATGTTTAACTTCAATAAATCCTTAATCTACTATACATGTTTATTTACTTATTTTGAGATGGATACAACAACAAAAAAAAGGATGTGTCTACTACATCAAAGTCGGAAATAACGTTTCGTTCTCCAGAAACGACTTGACCTTGTGTACGAGCCGGAGGTGTAAGTGTATTATTATTTGCTCACGTTCGTTGGGAGCGGTGAAAAATGGGAACTTCTTGCAAACAAGTTTCCCACTTCTTGTAACAAAAATAAAATAGAAAATAAAAGAAAATAAACGAGAAATAAAAAGAACTTTTTACGGACGGTAGCAAAAGAATGAATGATTAATAACCCCCAGGATGTTTCTGCTCCAATTAGAATTCCCGATAGAGATAAAGCGTGGACAAAACTGTTAATTACCAAGAATTTTGCTATTACATTTATAACGAACCGTTTTCAATGTACAGTGGAACCTCGCTTAACGAATTTAATTTGTTCCAAAATTTTCGGATTTTTACTCGTATAATGAAAGATATTAAAAAAATACCGGTGGCAATCGCAAGCCCGACAACCGAAATCCCGTCTGTCGAAATCCCGAGTGTATCGAAATCCCGACGTTCGAAATCCCGGCTGGCTAATAATCCCGACGTTCGAAATCCCGACAGCGTCTTATTATTATAAATTTCTACAATAACATTTTTATATTAGTCGGGATTTCGATATAGTCGGGATTTTGACATGGTCGGGATTTCGATATAGTC
>NW_017099270.1:0-23722 GCF_001412225.1 Nicrophorus vespilloides
TTGAACACGAATTACAGCCAAATGTGAAAACACTACTTTTTCGAACGTTCTAATTTCAATTTTTCATCTTTGAACGCGTATTACAGCAATATGGATGATAGCACAGGAATGTATCTATACTTTAGCACATATTTGGAAAATTGCTCACTGCTACTAATATTCGCGCCTCTCCTAGTGCACGCCTCCCCAGGGAGGCGCCCCTCGCAGTTTGGAAAACGCTGGATTAGTGTAATGCAATTATATGAAATATTTAGTAAAGTAAACTAAGTAAATGCAAAGAAAACGAAAGTAATCCAGATAAACCATAGTAAATTAGAGTTGACCTAAAGTTATCTGAAGTAAGTTTAAGTGATTTAAAAAATAAATGAAAAGAAAATGTGAAATATCTTTTGTATCAATTATTCATTGCAACTTTGTAATGAAATTCTAATGGCTTCAAGTGAAATCTGCAAAGCGCGTATATCGTCTTCGCTGTTGTTGTTGTCTGTTTGTTGTTGTTGTTGTCGCGATCGAAGAAGAATTATAGAAATGATACGGCGTGAAAGTGCTCTGAGATCATACGCTTATATAGTTGTCCGTACAGCGCGACGATGACAACACACACATGCAACAACACACGCCGCACGACTTCGGTCCTCGTCACAAGACCAAAGGCAACGCTTTTCACTCTTCGTCGCCGCTGCATTACTAATTCCGCTAATGAAAGTGATCGATGCGATTTCTATCCGACGCGATCCATAACAAACCGTTCCAGAGGAATTCCGATCTCATCAAGAAGTCATCCGGCGTCCGTCCATCCATCCATGAGTCGATACCAAAAACAAACATACACAAAAATTCCACCGAAAACAATACGACTTTCTAAGCGCGAATTTTCGTCTCGAACCGAAACTTTTCGCATTCCCGGATCTCTGGACTCCTCTCCTTATGCTTTCTAATTGCATAACGTAACGTGGTATTTGCATTGTTCTCGCCGTTGACGATTACATATTTCGTTTAACACATTTCGGGCTTCCTGCTAGAACTCTTGGAAAATCCCTCGGGCTTTCTTTCCATCCGAATTACGTAACACATGTGCGTTTGTCCATTCGTTCGGTCGCATGCACTTGTGAAATTAATAAATCATCGTTAATATCGAGAACGAGAACGTGACGGTCGCAAACGGACGACTTGGCTAATAATAATATCGATTTGAATGACAGTTTTAAACTCCAATTCCACTAAACATCATTGCATAATTGCATTCAATGAATACACACTGAATTACCTAATCATTTCTAACATTAAAATGCAACTGAAATTAATTTTAATTACCAATATTGTTGTGTAAGTTTTAATCAATTCATTCAATTAAAACAGTTTGACTTACTTAATAATTTCTAATATTGAAATTGCAATTGAAACTAATTTTAATTAATAATTAATGCACACGTTGTTTCGATCCGGTCACGTTGTGCATATTTTTTTTCATGAAATTATTAATAATTATGTAAATTCTGTTTCAACCCTGATTTCTTGTAATTCTGCAGAACGTGCACAGTTTAGAAATTGATTTGCATGAGTGTATCTCTTCTTTTCCAACACTCGAGCCTACGGTTTTTCGTAATTAGCGATCATTAAACAAACACGCGACTCTCGCACTTTCCTAAAGATAATTAATAATTCTTCGAATTTCAAAATAATCTTCAAGAAAAAATCAATAATTTTAATAAATTTTTGCAATTATACTAATTTCATTTAGTTTTAATTATATTATTAATTTATCTACGTGGTAATTGTACTTAATAAGTAAAAAACCAAAATGTAATAGATTTGATTTTTGTCTACGTAAAACATTTTATTTCTTCAACTTTGACAATCCCGTAACTTGATAACCACTATTGCTAGACTTATGCAATTATACTCATTGTTTTCTATAAATATTTAGTTTCAATTAGATTATAAGTTTATCAATGTGGTATTTGTATTTATCGAGAAATAAGCGAAAATGTACATACAATGTTTTTTATTTACACTTCACAATTTATTTCTTGAAATTGGACAATAAATTTGGCGAAATCTAGGAAAGCTACATATATGCAATTTTACTCATTTTATTCTCGAAATATTTAGTTTTAATTAGATTATTAATTTATCTACTTGGTATTTGTACTTAATAAGTAAAATAGCCAAAATGTAATACTTTTGCTTTTTGTCTACGTAAAACATTTTATTTCTTCAACATTGACAATCACGTAACTTAATAACCACTACTGCTAAACATATACAATTATACTCATTTTTTTCTCGAAATATTTAGTTTCAATTAGGTTATAAGTTTATCAATGTGGTATTTGTATTTATCGAGAAATAAGCGAAAATGTACATACACTGTTTTTTTTACAATTTATTTCTTCAAATTTGACAATAAATTTGGCGAAATCTAGGAAAGCTACATATATGCAATTTTATTCATTTTATTATGTAAATATTTAGTTTTAATTAGATTATTAATTAATCTACTTGGTATTTGTACTTAATAAGTAAAAAGCAAAAATGTAATACTTTTG
Organism: Nicrophorus vespilloides; assembly: GCF_001412225.1. Taxonomy (NCBI): domain Eukaryota; kingdom Metazoa; phylum Arthropoda; class Insecta; order Coleoptera; family Silphidae; genus Nicrophorus; species Nicrophorus vespilloides. The sequence goes on from NW_017099270.1 coordinate 2,550, forward strand.
ATTTTTGTCTACGTAAAACATTTTATTTCTTCAACTTTGACAATCCCGTAACTTCATAATCACTATTGCTACACATATGCAATTATACTCATTTTTTTCTATATATATTTAGTTTCAATTAGATTATAAGTTTATCAATGTGGTAATTGTATTTATCAAGAAATAAGCAAAAATGTACATACACTGTTATTTCTTTACACTTCACAATTTATTTCTTCAAATTTGATAATAAATTTGGCGAAATCTAGGAAAGCTACATATGTGCAATTTTACTCATTTTGTTATCGAAATATTTAGTTTTAATTAGATTCTTAATTTATCTACGTGGTATTTGTACTTAACAAGTAAAAAAGCATAAATGTAATACTTTTACTTTTTGTCTACGTAAAACATTTTATTTCTTCAACTTTGACAATCCCGTAATTTGATAACCATTATTACTATACATATGCAATTAAACTCATTTTTTTTCTATAAATATTTAGTTTCAATTAGATTATAAGTTTATCAATGTGGTATTTGTATTTATCGAGAAATAAGCAAAAATGTACATACACTGTTATTTCTTTACACTTCACAATTTATTTCTTCAAATTTGATAATAAATTTGGCAAAATCTAGAAAAGCTTCATATGTACAAATTTACTCATTTTATTTACTTTCAATTAGATTTTACTTTTGTCTACGTTGTATTTGTATTTATTGATTAATAAGCAAAAATACACTGCTTACAAAACGGTGTGTACTCTGCAAACATTTTCTAATTACCTTTTTTTCTTCTGTTTATGAATTAAACTAAATAAGAATTGTGATTCATCTCGACGATTTTTCATAACCATATAAGGAAATTTTTCAAGACTCTCCTAATTTTTATTACTCTTTTATTCACTAATTTTCGTGTCCCAATAAGCAATGTTTCATCTTTCGTAACAGCTGTGATTCGTCGTTGCACAGATCGGGCGTTTTCGTAACCATATAAGGATTGCTTAGCGCTCGCAGCTGATTCATCGTGACGTCGATTAGACAATTTTTCAATAATCACGCATTTTCTTATTGCTTTCTTATCAATTAAGCATATATGATAAACGCTCAAGCGAACATTGGTTTATGAAATTTTCTTCGTAATAAGAACATTTATTATATTAAGTTACTCTCTTTTCTTCATACAAATAAATTTAATTTATATCTATTATATTTCCACTGTTTGTTACACAGATTAATTAATTAAATTCGATTTATAATAATTACAAATCTTCCATCTTTAAGAAAAGTGTGTATAGTTTATGTCATAAACAGTAGAAAAAAAGTAGTTCGAAAACGTTTACAGAGTACACATCGTTTCGTAATATGTAAATGACATAAATAAATACGAGAAAAAAAAGTAAAATGATTGGAAATTAACGAACGCAACGCGCAAAGTGCATAATTTTTTTGGCAAAGCAAAAACTTTCACCCAATCTGTGTGAGTAATAAAGGATATTTTTTCCGTTTCAAAGTTCAACCGTTAAATCTAAAAGAGCAAGTGTCAATAACACTTTTGCATGTTATATTATAAAAATAATTTTGAATTCAATATTTTATGTTTATTTATATCTTTTATAGTCGACATTAAGAATGACATATTTTTGAAATTCCAAGTGAAAATGATAATAATGTATTTTTTTTATAATTGAAAATATAAAAATTGTTCTTGTATTTTTTGTTAGATTAATTTAATTTTATATAAATGTACAATGTGAGACACTAAACAAGCATTTATGACAATAGCACTAATTATATTCGGATTAAACACAAATTGTCATGGGAATGAGAGAAACCGCTTCAAAACCGTTTTTTTTTTTGCTGTTTCGTTTCGTTAATTTGAAAAATGAAGAAAGAAATGTAAATTATCACATGATACGACAAAGATAATCATCAAAAGTTATAAATTTAAACGAAATAGTGGAAATTTAGAAACATCAGAAAATGACAATTATTATGAATATTTATACAAATTCCTCATTTCTAGAAGAAAAAAAAATGTACGAGTCTCAAGAATCTAAACTATATGTTTTATGGTGAATTAATTCCAATAGAAATAACCTTTCGAAAAAGTCGAAAATATAAGTTTATAATATATTTTATAATAAATAATTTTTTAAAACTTTCAAAAAAAATATAAAATTTTCAATATTTAAACAATTTTATAAAAATAATACATTTCTTTAAATAATTAATTAAATTAATATGTAATTTGAGGAGTTGAGAAATTCAATAAAAATAACGAGAAACGACATGATTTATTTACTAATTCCAATGTTTTCAATGTCTAACTTGATGCTGATCTAATCTGTCTATTAAGACTTGAGCTTTGATGCAATTCACTATCTAATCTCGTGGATTTCCGATTTCCGATCTTCTCCAAAATATTTTTTGTTTTTGGTTGAAATATTTTCAAAAATTTTGTTAATAAAAGTTTTATTTGTTGTTGGAAAATCTTTAATTGAACATTCCTCTCTCTTTCTCTCGTTCTTGCAGCTCTTTTGCCGTTTGATTTATTTTTTTCGTTGTTTGCACAACAAGTCAAACATCAAATATTTCACGCGCAAACAAAGTCCGTCTGTTTTCTTTTTTACCACACACCAAATATTTGACGATATACGAGAGCAAACTCGTAAAGTTTTTTATTATTATTAAACTCCTCGTCTGTCTGGTCGAACGAGATCAGTTATTTTTTTTATATATATATATATAAATTGCGTCGTTGCCGCACATCGAATTACGTAAAAGCCTTAGTTCCGGTTTTTTTCGGTAAAAAGTTCGAGCGACGATAAAACACCGAGAGCGAAATATTAAGGTGTGTTTTTGGAGCAAAAAAGTGAAATGCTTTTCACTTTAATTATGTTATCATCATCTGTTTAAACGTTCCCTTTCGGAATCTTAATTGATCTCGCATTACGTAAACATTCACGAGAGATAGCCGATAATTCTTTTGAATCTTTTCAAGTAATTTTTACTTTAATATAATTATTTAAATTAGTGTTAATTACGATTGTTGTTAGTTTATTTTAGGTGTGGGATAGAAACGTAATTTAATTATTCGGAAAACTCTTTCCTTTTTAATAACCGCAAAACATTTCTTTCTTTCTTTTAGTCACGCTTCATTTAATTGTTTCATCGCGGTTTTGTGTGCGTTCGCCTTCGGGCAAACGTTTAACAGCCGAAACTCATATATCTCTGGCAAACTTTCTAAGAGACTTGAATGGAGCCCGCAAATGAATGGAAATTTGCTAGAAATAATTAACGCAAAAAAAAAACATATAATAAATAATGATGCTAAAATTAGGCGGTGATTATTTGAAATTGAAATTTCTCTTATGTAAGCGTTTCCAATGGAATTCATTGGGGGAAAATCGCCGTTTCGACACTTCGCTAATATGGTTTCCAGTGTAATTAATCGAACAATGGAAACATTATCATTCTTGTTTTTTATTTTTGTTTTGTAACATATGCAATTACATTATAATGTTACACCTTGAAGACGTTTAAAAAATTAGTTTAAAAATTGAAGATTTTATAGAATTTTTGCTGTTTTCGATTAAAAATCTTAATATTAAATAATATGAATTATTTTCTAATAAAATAATGGGAGCATTTCATTCTGCTTGTAGAAAATAATGTTTTCGTGTTTGCACGTAGGTAAATAAATAATATTACTTGCTTTGCACTTTCTTGCATGCGCATAATTATACAAGACGAATAAGGCAAAGTTGGAGTTGAAATTATGGATAATTTATTGTTATTTGCTCTAGATTTTTGCTCCTTTTCTTTCTTTACATTTTAATAGGAAGTCGGATAATTGGCGCGAACGTGCGTTTCCGTTTCGAATATTTGTATTAATATAAATTTACTTCCTATTTGGAAGTAAAATGTTAATAAATAAACGGAGAAACTTAATGCGAGATTAAACTGGTCTTGTTTTTTTTTCTTTCTTTCAGTTCGTAGTCATTATTATGCGTGTTCGAATAGGATGTGTCTGGCAATTGCATAATTTCGCGTGTAATGAAGCACGTAGATCGTTTGGTGGATCGTTTCGTAATTTTCGTTTCTTTATTATTTGTTTGTGTGGTGCGTAGAATGCGTGCGTTCGTTGGAGATAGTTTTCACTAGGTTAGAGCAGGTTGTGACCGAGGCCTTGTGCTTTGGCCTTCGGTGAGGGTTGGCCCGGCGAAAGTGGCCCGCCCCACTCTTCTCTTCCTCCTCCGTAGCAGAAGAAGTCGCCGGTCTTTAGTGGTGGACTATAAAATATTCTGCGGCCTCTTCGGAGTCATGAGTTAACGGTTTTTCTTCCGAAGAAGAACTTCAATACAATCCTTTTGGTCCCGTGGTTCCTATCAAATATGAGGGTCCATAGGAACCTAGTGGTCAGTGATACATTTTTCAAAACAAAAAAAACATATATTTTTTTTAACAACTACATTTCCAAATACAATTTATCAATAGTGCGATTTTCTATTTGCCATTTCCTCCGGTGAAATCTTCTTTCATTATTGTTTCAACGGTTAGCGTCGGTTCTGTTGATTAGCGCCTCGTATCTGTAATTCGAGTGCACTTCGCGTCCCGATTTTGTTTTTTTATTTGTCTGCGAGATCTCTTTTGATAACCCGGTGAAAGCCACGACTTCTCTCATCTTGTTTGCCAAAACTAGTTTCAATCGCGATACGTTTATTATATTTTTTGTTGATTTCGGATTTTTAGTAGTTCAGTTTGTTTAATTGGTGAGATAATTTGATTATATATATATTTGTGTTTGCAGGTGACCCTAGTCGTGCTTCTGCAAGCTGCGCTAATACTCAGCAAAGCGGTGGAACCATTGCAACAACAACAACAACAACAGAATAAACAAATTGTTCAAACGCAACAGTGAGTTATTGGTTATTGTTGTTTTCTGTAATATGTTTTTATTTGTTTGTTTTGTTTATAGAGTTGCTGAAAAACGTGTTGGTTATGATTACGCTCCTCAGGTCGAGGAGCACCACGTAGTAGATCACCATCCTGTTATCGATGAACATCATCATCACGACGAGCATCACCACGATGAGCATCACCACGATCCGGGGTATTGGAAGAAGAAGGTGACCTGGAAGAAGGGCTGGAAGAAGATCTGGAAACCGGCGAAGAAACAGATCTGGAAGCCGTCCTGGAAGAAGTACTACAAGCCCATCTGGGTCCCGGTTCAGGTCCCGGCGTGGAAGGAGATAAAGGTGCCGGATTGGAAGAAGATTTGGAAGCCGGTCTGGAAGCAGATTCAGGTGCCAGCATGGAAGGAGATCCAGGTGCCCGATTGGAAGAAGATCTGGAAACCGGTCTGGAAGCAGATTCAGGTGCCGGCATGGAAGGAAATCCAGGTGCCGCAGTGGAAGAAGATATGGAAGCCCGTCTGGAAGGAAATTCAGGTGCCCGCGTGGAAGGACTATCAGGTGCCGGCGTGGAAGAAGCACTGGATCCCGGAATGGCACAAAGTCGGAATTCCCGGTGAACATTTCTTAGGAAAGGATCATCACGGCAACGAATACACCGCGCACGATGTCTGGAAGAAGAAGTTAGTGTGGAAGCCGATCTGGAAGAAGTATTGGAAGACTGAGAAGAAGCAAATCTGGATTCCGGACAAGAAGTTGGAATGGAAGGAAGACTGGAAGCAGGAATGGAAGACGGTCAAAAAGCAGATCTGGGTGAGCGACAAGAAGTTGGAGTGGAAGGAAGCTTGGAAGCAGATCTGGCGCACCGAGAAAAAGCAAATTTGGGTTAGCGACAAGAAGCTGGAATGGAAGGAAGCCTGGAAACAGATCTGGCGGACCGAGAAGAAACAGATTTGGGTCACAGACAAGAAGCTGAAATGGAAGGAGGCTTGGAAGCAGATTTGGGTGCCAGACTGGAAGCAGATCTGGGTTCCTGGTTGGAAGGAAATCTGGAAGCCTGTGATTATCCAGGAGTGGTTCCCTACGCCCGACCATCACGACCATCACCATCACGAGGAGCAGCACGGCGGTGGATGGGATCGAAAGGGTTCTCCCGCTCAGCAGGGCGTCAAAACCAACGAAATCTTCAAGCGAAACACCCAAGAACAAGTACAACAAACGACAAGCAACGTCCAACAACAACAGCAGAAACAGCTACAATCAAATTGGCAATTTCCTTCGTAATTGCGACTCCTCCATCTTCCTTCCCCTCGTAACCCAATTGTAAATAATATTTTCCACCTAACTTCTCACCTAACGAACTTTCGACTGACATTGATTAAGTTTTAGTACCTTTTTAATTGTGTATTATATAATTATTTGTTTTTTTTTTTATGTTTGAGAGTGCCTGTGCGTATTATTATTTGTTATACAATTTTTGTTTTTTTTTTACATATATAAAAATAAAAAAAAAATTACAAACGAACGCTCTTTATTTGTCCGAGGTGAAAGCATTCCAAGTGTTGTTTACCGAAGAAATTATGTCGTGGGCGTCAGCTTCGCGATTACTCAACGACGCGTCAATTAAGCCAATTAAAAGACACTTTCACTGATTATTTGGTTTTATCCTCTCAGCCTTTTGGTGCTGCTTCAACTGAAAGAGGAGAAGAAAAAGAAAAAGAAAGAGAAGAAGGTGAGAGTTACTTAACTTGACTCGAAGTCGCAGGTCGGGATAAAAGTGAAAGGACAAACGAAAATAAAACGTGCGCTCTGTTCCGATTTAGGAATATCTACGTGCACCTGATTTATTTGGCAACGTTATTTTCGTGTTGCCGTTTTGTTTTGAAAGTTTTCCTCTGGGTTTCTATTTCTCCTCAAAGTCCTGGACTGCTTTCGGCGATGCCGCCAAGCTTTCACGACGACAACGTCTACGAAAATGTACACTTTCTTCATAAGATGAACTAGAAGAAATATCCAACGATGACATCTACAACATAAATTTTATCGAACGTGATTCAGCTGAAGAAGACACATCTTTAGTAGAATTGCAAATCGAATATGCAAATTGAAAAAGAATATAGAGAGAGAATTTTTATTTTACATTGTCTGATGTCCAAGAACAATAAATTCTTATATCTCGAGAAAGTATCTTCATATTCAATAAATCTATTTAGAAAAAAAATGTAGTTACATTAAATTCTATATGGAATTAAATGTATTTATATAGAATATTTCAGGAGTTTGTTTAATCCAGTTACAAAACATTGAAAGCACTTATAATTAAATTAGTATTCGATGAATGTGTTAGAAGTACGTCCGGAATAGATTGCAGATTAAGATTAGATTGATATCAAAGTATAATTTAGATGGATGAATTAGGTTTTTTGTGGATTAGAGAATGGATTGTTATTAGTGTATCGCAGCGGGATATCGATAGAAAGTTTCAAACGATTTATAAACGGATTGTATCAATGTCAATAGTGATGCAGTGCAGGTAGCAATAAATAACAGGAAAACGACGTTAATAGTTTAACACTTTTATAATTTTGTTTCCTAATTAAACATAAATATGGATATATAGATTAAAAATAAATAAATAAATAGTTTAGGAATGTCTGTGGCTAAGTTATCGCTGGGGAACGGCGGATTTGAGCAGCACTAGCATCGTGTAATTGTACTTGGCGATGTTCTCCACCATCAGTGAATTGTTGCGGACTGCTTCCATCCCCCAGGATGTGGCCTCGCCGCCCCAGTTGGTACCCACTCTTTTACCTCTATTGGACCCCAGACTTTTTTCCAAACGGGCACGAAAACCTTTGAAAAAAAATAAAGAAAAATCATAGACTGTTAACTACAAAATCAATTGATTCGTAATCGTATAGGAAACAATTCAAATCCAGATGTTAACGATTAGCGCAAACAGCGAAAAATCCGGAAGCAGGAAGCACTTTCGCCGCTCGAGACATTTTCCGAATCAACAAAAAGTTGACTGCGTATTTATTCATGCAGTGTTTTCTATTGTTTTTCGTGCGACTTCTTCCCGAAATAAAAAGAAAATGTAATGGATACGAAAAGAAAATTTGCTAGAATCACTTTCTTTCACTTAACACTAATTAAAAGTGCGCAAATAAACGCGAGCGCTTTCAGTTTATCATCATCATCTGCCGTACCTTTTTTTCCACCCAATCTTTCACCCAGTACGCTTTCCATTGTGTCTTCGCCTTCCAAAATCCGTCCGCGCTCGACCCTCCTCCACTCTTAGGTAACACCAAACTGAAAAATCATCCAAACACAATTTAATATACAAAAAGTTTCAAAGGAAATTTACTAACTTATTTCTGGGCGGTTGGTAAACGCAGCAAGCTCTTCTAATTCCGATCAATACAATGAAACCGATCAGGATCTGAATCTGAAAGTCACCCCAAAAAAAAATTAATAAAATCTGTAATTCAACAGTTGTAAAAGTTTACTTACAAATATTTTCATTTTAGATGAGATCGCTCCACAAAGTGCGATGCCGGTGTGTGCCTACCGTTTGGAAATTCGCAGCTTTTATATATAAATTGCACATGGTACATTTTTTGAATTCGTTATTACAGAAAGTGACCTTTGTAGGCCAAATCTTCATCGTGCATGGCAATGAAAATCGCTTTCATGGTCATTGTCTCAACGCGCGCGCGAATTCAATGTACGCGACGTGAATTCACCAAAATTAAAGCATTTTCCAATCAACCCGAAGAAAGTAAAAAGTATTTTTTTTTTGGTAAGAAGAAAGTAAAATTTGCATCTTTTTACCTTTAAATTTCCAAAATAAATTGCATAATTTGTAACTCAATAACTTCATAATGTTTCTCGTTATTATTATTGTTGTTTGTTATCTTAATCCTCTCGAATTTGTATACACTTCAAGCAAGTTTATTTCCGAACCGAAAACAACAAGTGCTCCAGATAATCATTTTTATTTTTTGATTTATTACATAATTTCTTAATCGCGTGTAAATTGTATTGAAACACGATTTCTTATTTAAATGTACAACACGTTTATTTATATTTAGATCCATTAGATGTATGCAATTTTATGAATTTGTCAAGCGTGCTCTTTGTGTAAATCTGCGTATTGTTAACAGTTATTACTCTGGAAAATCATCTCCGTTCTACTAGACTTCCATTTCTTTTGTCTGTAATGATCTTTATTAGAATAAATACATATGAACTTTGCATAGAAAACAATATAAATGAAGATTGAGGCAACGATAATGGATGTTAATAATTTTTCAAAAAAAAAAAAAAACTAAACATTACAATTCAAAAGAATTTGCACGTTGAAGAACTATTTCCAATTTAGTGTATAAGTGATTATGAACGCTAATACTTAACAAATTTAAATATCACGTAATATTATTAAGTTTTGATAATGATGATTCAAAAGCAGATTGTATAACTTTGATTATTTAATAGATTTTGAAAAATTTTATAAATCAATAAAAGATTTAATTTAATTAAAATCCATAAAACGGGAAATTGAGAAAGTCCATGTACGACTGTCTGCATATTATGAATATCAAGTTTGTAAGTATTTCAACTTTCTAATATTGGGAAACAGTATCTCGGAAAAATTTTGTTACAAGAATCATTGAACTTTGTTACCTACAGTTGGTTCAAATTGAAGGTACAAAAAATTGAAATAAATGTATTGCTAATGTATTTTTTTATTGTATTTCTGGTTAAAAGATGCGTTGTTTAATGTCTGTTGTAGTCGATCCAGTCCAAGTAAGAGTATACCCTCAGGAAGACATCGGGAACGCCGACGCCGCACGGGATTCCCCAGTTGACAATTCCGACAAGATATCCATAGGTGTCGACCAGAGGACCACCGGAATCACCATGGCACACTCCCTGTCCGTAACCGGTGAAAGTGCAGAGCTGCGAGCTGATCACGGGCTTTGCCGTTTGCAACTGCTGGCATTTGGGAACGCTCAACGTCCTCACGTCGATGTATTGAAGACGATCGGGATAGTTTCCTGGAAAAGTGGTCATACCCCAACCGCTCACAGTTACATCAATATCTTCGTCGATATCCGAATACGGCAATGGAACGGCTGCAATGGTTCCATCGAAATGAAATCCGGACCTCAGTTTGATAATGGCGACGTCGTGCTGAGACCAAGCCTGGTTGTACTGCTCGTGCACTATGTAGTGGCTGACATCGCTGCTTTGTCCGCCTTGCGAAAGGTAAAGAGTACCAGCGATAACGGTCAAACTGCCTGGGTTGTAGCTAACAAAGAAAAGTTAAAAGATCATTTTTTTATCAGCAACAATATTCGACATACTTGATAACGCAGTGAGCTGCAGTCAAAACGGTGAATTCATCGAGGAGTGCTCCGCCGCAGACGTGAAGTCCTCCGTATCTCAAAGAGATCTGATGAGGAAACTGTCCAACGCCAGCACTGTATCCTCCCACAATCCTACCTTCTTGAGCTGCAAGAATAAATAATTATAATTGAACGAATTAAAATTTTCTCAAATAAATCTCACCAGAAGTCAACTGCAGACAAGCCACGATAAACGCGATCGCTAGTTGAGCAATCATGATGGATATAGTTAATGAAAACTGTACTCTACAACTATTTCGGCTCCTTTATATATATCCACGAAATCTATTTTGGCGTAATTTTTATTTTTCCACTTCAATTAAATTTAGTACAAAAATAACACATACAAAAAAAAAATAGAGTTTAATTTTAATTTTGAATTTAAAGTGTGCGATAAATATTATAGCTATTACTGGTTTATGACATTGTTTTTATTTTATTATTGTTGCATATGATTTACCGATATTTGAAAGTGATACAAATTTATTACTAATAAACATCGGATTACATCATTAATGTCTATTTCAAGTTAGAATTTATTAATCAAAATATAGCAAGCTAATTAAACGATACTAATACTATAATTAAAGTAAAATATGGACTTTAATATGTGTGATTTATAGCTATTGCTGTTCAGTTATAAAACCTTGACAAAGTAGAAAAAAAAGTTTATAGGCTCAAAAAGCAGTTTCTTCTTTATAACTCGATGATCACATATTCTAAATAGTGTAACATGGTAAAATAGACAACGCTGCAACTACGCTCCACGGTGCAACTATGTTTCCAAAATTCTGGGAGACCGCAGCGAACCGCGAAAGAAGACGGTTAAGGTCTCCACTTGAGAAGAAATTATAGATATAAGAGCTCCAAGAGGACGGTGTTGGTGCTCTAGAGGAGCTAAGGAGAAGAAGAGTGCTGATCTGAGGAAGCAGTTGTAAGAGTTATTCCTCTCAGAAGGAAGTGGCGCACTAAACCTTCCCACGTTACGGACACACGCCCTGCCGAAGTAGAAGATTTTGTATAATCTTGTTTTTTGTACATGAGCACTGTCGTGTTACAATAGAAAAATGAAAACTCAATTTAAAGTTTAATATATAGGCGTTATTATGTACATATTTATTATTATTTTAGTGTAAAACTCTGTCAAAGTTGATTTTTTTTTCAAAAGCGTCTTCATGTTCCATCATAATTAGATTCTTAGTAAAAACGTAATTTAATTTGTATTTAATTAGTACATAAATGTCGATATATGAATCTGATAATGAAATAAACTGAACACTTGAACTTAATGTTATCATTGACACCGCGAAACGGAAAAAAAATCAATTTAAAAATTAATCTAATTGTAATCAATTTTTCTGTGAGGGTATAAAAGGTAGAATTGTTTGTGATTTATTTGTATTATATGTCGAGATGCAGAAAGTAACATTCGTAGTTCTCTGCGGTCTGACCGCAATCTTGGGTAAGTTACATACACATATACTTGTTTTGTTGATTAATTGATTTTTCTTTGTTTCAGCTGGACCTCCAACCAAGTTGGGATCCAGAGTCATCGGTGGTTCCGCAGCCACCCTTGGTCAGTTCCCATACCAAGTTGCCATCAGATACGACAACTGGCATCTCTGCGGAGGTTCCATCCTCGACGCGACCACCATCCTCACCGCCGGACACTGCGTCAAGGAGTAAGAGTGTTTATTTGCTAGATTGTTATATTAATTTATTTGATCGTAGTTCTCACCCATCCCAGATGACCGTCATCGCCGGAACCATCCATCTTTCCGGTGAGGGTCAAGAGAGCAAAATCAACAGCGTCAGGTTACACGGAAAGTTCGCCGTCTCTTTGGAGAACGACATTGCTATCTTGAAGCTGACCACCCCGTTGAAGTTCAACGAGAACGTGAAACCAATTGTCTTGCCAACCACCTCCATCAAGGGAGACAGCGAGGTCCTTTTGAGCGGATGGGGAACTACCAGCTACCCAGGAAACGTCCCGGACGGCCTCAGGTTTATCAACCTGAAGACCATGGATAGCGAGACCTGCAACCGCCTGCAAAACTGGGAAGTCTTCAGCTCTCAAGTCTGCACCTTCACCAAGGCCGGAGAGGGCACCTGTCAGGGAGATTCCGGTGGCCCATTGGTCGATGCCAACGGTGCCCAAGTCGGTATCGTCTCATGGGGAACCTTCTGCGCTGTCGGAGATCCAGATGTCTACACCAGTGTCTACCACTTCTTGGACTGGATCGAAGAGAACAGGCACTAAACACTCATGTATTTCTTAAACAAATAAATTTAATTCCAAAATACATCTTTATATCTGTCTCCCAAAACAATCCTTACTACTATCATTTTGAATAAAACACAACACAACAAATTATGATTGTTTCAAAACACTTGCAAGTAAATAAATAAATTTGGGTCGATAAACAGATATTTTTAGATTCAAGCAAAAAAATCTCAAATTAGAGATACTTAAAATGATAAATGAGATTACGTTGATTGATTACAAACAAAATTATTATCATTGCACTTCCTAACCGAAACTTTTCCTTGTCGAAATTTTCAAAAAGTATATATATATAAATTTATAAATATATAATTAGTTTTATTTTGAATCTATTAATAAATATATCAAGTGTAAACAAAAATAATATAGATAATTTCAATTATTAATAATTATATCTATTTTTCCTTAATAAATTGATTTAATGTGATTATTTTTGTATAATATTAAAATCTTGATAAAACTCTACGAATAATTGTCGTTGGTCTTCATTACTTTTTTTTCAATACTTTTTTAGCAAATAATTAGTGACTGATTGATAATAATTTCTGCACTTTGTCTCGACTCGAATATTCTTTGTTAGTAAACAGAACAATATAAACTGATAATGCAATAAATTCCACTACTTGAAATGATAGCGAATCATCATCGGAAATCCATAATTTAGATTGATTTAGGATATGTCTAATCTCTGCGCATTATCAATTGGGTTCCTCTTTTGAGACATCGGATATGAACCGATAATTTAATATTTTATAATCAAACCCAAGTCCGTTTATAAATTTTGTTAATTGCGTAATCATTTATTGGAAATGTATATTATATGGATAGGGAAAATAATAATGTGTTTGTTAATTATGTAATGTATTTATTGTCGAATTTATTTGATTTAATGTCTGTTCTCTTCGATCCAGTCCAAGAAGTGGTAGACGCTGGTGTAGACGTCTGGGTCTCCGACAGCACACATGGTACCCCAGGAGACGATACCCACTTGGGTGAAGTCGTTGACATCGACCAATGGGCCGCCGGAATCGCCTTGGCAGACTCCCTCTCCGGCCTTGGTCATGGTGCAGACTTGGGAGCCGAAGACTTCCCAGCTTTGCATACGATTGCAGGTCTCGCTGTCCATGGTCTTCAGTCTGATGAACCTGAGACCGTCGGGAACGCTTCCTGGGTAGCTGGTGAGACCCCATCCGCTCAACACAACATCGCTGTTGGCTTTGATGGAGGCGGTTGGCAATTCAACGGGTTTTACGTACTCGTTGAATTGCAATGGATCGGACAGCTTCAAGATAGCAATGTCGTTCTCCAAAGAGACGGCGAACTTTCCGTGCAACCTGACGCTCTTGATCCTCCTCTCTTGAGCTTCTCCGGTAAGGTGGATGGTTCCAGCAACGACAGTCATCTCGGATGGATGAGAACTAAGATCAAACAAATTAGTATAACTTTGTCATAAAACTTGCAATAAACTCTCTTACTCCTTGACGCAGTGTCCGGCGGTGAGGATGGTGGTCTCATCTAGGATGGATCCAGCGCAAAGATGCCAGTAGTCGTATCTGATGGCAACCTGGTATGGGAACTGTCCAAGAACAGCTTCTTCGCCTCCAACGATTCTGGATCCCACCTTGGACGTAGGCACGGCTTCAGAAAAACCAAAGCAATCAATTAAGAAACAACAAGCAGAGTCTACAAAACTTACCCAAGATTGCGGTTAAACCGCACAGCACTAAGAATGTTACTTTCTGCATTTCGCTTAGCAATATAGCAAACGTCGAACTTGCAACCGTTTTTATACAAAAAATTGTAAAAAGATTACAGATTGATTAATTCTTAAATTAGATTTTTTTACAACACTCAAGATAAGTTCAAGTGGCGTGCTTACATTATCAGTCTTTTTCTGTTTACTAACTAAAATTTTGTACGATTGTTTGAACAACAATTGCTAAAGTGCATCAGTGCATTATTTATCTGTTTTCAGCATTATCTAATAATATTATTATTTAATTATTTTAAGTTTCAAAGTAAATATTCAATGAGTAAAACCGAATTCATATCATGTTTTAAATATTTCTAGAAAATGTGTTTTGTATTTTTTGTAAAATTATAATAAAATTATTCAAATCTAATTTTGTTGGTAAATAGTAACAAATAAACTGATAATACAATAAATGCCACCACTTGAGGAATGTTTTATTTAAAAAGAAAAACAAGTTTATCTTGCAAATACTAATTACAGATTGATTTAGGATACGTGCGTAATCTTTGAAATTTACTGTATAAAATGACCGGATTCGATCATTTTCATTCATTGCATACAAAAGTATAGACCGGAGATGAGGTCTTTATTTCTAGTACTTTGCGGTCTCACCGCTATTTTGGGTAAGAATTTTTCAATTTGTAGTTGAACAGTAGGTGTTAATTCCTATTTACAGCTGCCCCAGGAACCAAAATTCTTGGTGGAGATGAAGCCGTCTTGGGTCAATTTCCATACCAGATATCCATCCTTTACCAGAACTACCTCCGCTGCGGTGGATCTATCATCGATGAAACCACCATCCTGACGGCTGCTCACTGCGTTTTAGGGTAATTAAATTAAATGAACGGGAGGTTTCAGAGATTATCAGCGATATTACATTGCAGTTATTATCCGTCTTTGCTGTCCGTCAAGGCTGGATCCGTGCAGATCTCTGGAATAGGTCAAGAACACAGAGTTGCTAGCGTCAGGGTCCATGGAGATTACGCAGAATCTCTGCTGAACGATATTGCCATCATTAAATTGGCAACTCCTTTGGAATTCAACGAGAACATTCAACCCGTATCTTTGCCTACTTCTTTGATCAAGGGTGACAGCGATGTCGTGATCAGCGGTTGGGGTACCACCAGCTACCCAGGAACCGTCCCCGACGGTCTCAGGTTCATCCATCTGAAGAGCATGGATTGGGACACCTGCAACGCTTTGCAAACCGCCGAAGGCTGGAACGTCTACAGTTCTCAAATATGCACCTTCACCAGATACGGAGAAGGCGTATGCTCAGGAGATTCCGGTGGTCCATTGGTCGATACTAACGGTGCCCAAGTTGGTATCGTTTCCTGGGTTACATACTGTGCTGTAGGTGTACCGGATGTGTACACCAGCGTCCACTATTACTTGGATTGGATCGAAGAGAACAGACAATAAAGCAAATGTACAGAAGAAATAAAACATAATGAAGACAAATTTTCTTTTACTTTAATCTTTTAGTTATTATACTCCAATAAATCTACCTCAAAAGGTTTTCCTAATTTAAAAGTATTCAAAAAACTTTTCAATCAAAGATCATTACTAAAAGCTTCATTAAATAGAATTAATTTGATGTTATTGAGAAACTATTATAAGTGTGAAATAAGTATCTAGCATTTAAAAGAAGAAATTAATTGAAAAAAGATACAAGTGTTTCCTTTTATAAGGAATTCTATTTAATTTAAAATTGGCGAGTCATCTCGTTGATACAATGAAATAATAATTAGAGTAAATTGCAAAAAAAATCATATTCAATTAAAAATAGCACTTTTCAGTAATTATTATCATATATAACATTGTTTTTTAGTATATACTTAAATACTTTACTTAAATAATTCATGCATTTTGTTCAGCATTTAATGTTTTCTTCAACAGTTACGTAATTTGTAATTGGCGCTTCTTCTTCGGTTAAACTCGACAAAGCTGACCAATGGAAGAGCTTCGATAGCTGAAGACGCATGCGCATAAAGAGTCAGTTTTTCGGTCAGTTCAACTCAAATATCTTTTGTAACCGTCAGTGTTAACTGTCAGGCAGCATTCCGAATTATTATTTTTTTTCTACAACAAATCGTGTGTAGAACGCGCTGCAGCCTCACGATAAGCATGGGTGAGAACTACGACTACGATTCGCCCCAATTTTTGGACTTCGAGACCATAATTTCAGGAAACGAGGACAAATCCAAACTCGAGGAATACTTTGGTTAGTAAAATGCAAATAAAAAAAAAACAAAGATCTTTGTTGTTAACGTTTATCTCGATTCCCGCAGAGTTCGACCATGAAAACCCAAACAAATGTGATAACAAGGTGGTCATTGTGAATATTGAGAGCTCTGACAGTGGACCAGACCTGAACGAGAGCAGCACAACTGAAAGTTTCAGCGATTCCCAGTACTTCTCTCCAGGTAAATTAGTTTATTTTTATTGTATTATTTTTTTATCACTGATGTATTATTCTTTAGCCCCACTAGCTTGCAATGGCATGCGGAAATCCCTCAGCATGTCGTGTCTGCCTCAAGACAAGCCTGTTGATAGGGAACCATTGGAATATGTCAGCAACACTTTGCAGAACATGAAGTTAAACAACCCTGATACTGGTTCGACTAAATCAATTGAAATTGATTGTTCTGAATACAAGAGGGGTAGAGCCAACAGTGCTTCTAGATTACAAAAACAAAATTTCCGGGTTAGTAAATCAATCAACAAACCTCTTTTTAATTAATTATTTAAAAAATATTTGCAGTCCAACTATTTATCTCAGCCAAAACAGTTGAATCCTAAATATGTGAGCATGGCGGAGATAATAAATAAGTTCCATAATATGACACCTGACAGATTCAGGAGCAAACCGAAGGGAACACAAAGGGTGACAACTGAAAGTGGACCTATTGCTTGCACCATCCCAAAATCACCAGCACTGACATCGAAAAATCGCCAAAGGAATGTTCATGTTTTAACGTACGAGGAGAGGCAGATGCAGGAATTCGAAGAGGCTAAAAAGTACGTGCCTTTGAAAAAGTATATTTATTGTTTACTTAAATTGTTTTTGTTTGGTTGTTATAGGCATATGTATAAAGCGAATCCGGTCAATGTAAATGCGCTTCAAGGTATTACGAAATTGGGGCCTTGCACGAGGAAGCCTAACACTAACCCAGAACCGTTCAAACTCACAGAAGTTAAGAAAAAGGTGATAAAAGAGCCGCCTGTCAAGGAACATAATTTCCACGCGAAGCCTGTTCCAAAATCTGTGTACGAGTGCACGAATCCAGTCATCAAATCTTCACTATTAAATTACACTAAATTAACTAAAACTAAGGTAAGCTTTCACATTTGTTAATTTATATCGTTATTTATTTCGTGTTTAATTGCAGGTAATAAAGAAAGAAGAGCCGTTGAAGCCGATGAAACCATTCACGGCGACAAGGACGAAGCCGGCGCCGTTTAGTTTCGAGATGAGAGATCAACGAATTCTGCAGAAGAAAGAGCAGCATATACAGAAAGTGCGTTAATCAAACGTTTTTAATAGTTCAGTTAGTAATGGTTTATTGTGTTTTTTTAGGTAATCGAGGAGGAAAAGAAAGCTCGAGTATTCCATGCGAATCCCTTGCCTAAAAAGATTTTAACCGCCCCTCAAATAAAACCCAAAGTTACGCGATACGGTTCTATGGAGAGCGTAAAATCCAATGTAAGATTTACACCAGTTTATTTATCACATTTATTCTAATTTTGTTTTCTATAATTTTTTTTTTAGAAAAGCGATGATTCCATCTTGGAACCGGCTCCATTCAAAGCGCGTCCCGCTTTGGTGCTGAAGGCTAAGCCTTTTGTGCCGAAAAAGGAGGAGAGGCCTCTGCTCGAGGTGTCCGAATTCACGTTGAACACTGATAGGAGAGCCAAAGAACGGGACGAGTTTGATGCGAAACTGAAGGAGATGAAGGAACGCAACGAAGAACTGATGAGGCAGAAGGAGGAGGAGGAGATGATTTTGGCCCAGATGGAAGTGGCAAGGCTACGAAAGGAGGCTGAGCACAAGGCGCAACCCATTAAGCTCTACAAAGATATCAAGCCGGTGCCACCAAAACCTGTGACACTGCCGATGACTCCGAAGTTTCGTTCTGGGAAAAGCAACAAGGAGAACATCGGTTGAACCACAGTAAACAGTGTCTTATTTTATTTTTAAGTTATCCAATATATTAAATAGAAGTGAACTAAATGAGAGAGGGAAAGAGTGATATATAGTTTTTATATTTAGTGCGAGGAGCATATATTCATGATAACAATTAAAATTAATTTCTTTTTTATTATTAATATTATTGCTGTTACACTATTAGTTGTCTTCCTCTGATTTTGTGGTCAATGTCACCGGTAGTCTATCGCCCCATTTTGTAGATCTAGCGCAATGGAACGTGCTTCTGTAATAAAATAAGGAAATTATAATTTTATTTATAAAAATAACTTCTGTTTGAATGATGTAACTCACTTTCCGTGCTTCGATGCTGTGAATATCACCTCATCCAGACTTCCGTTCGCCGTGCACAATCTGCAAATACTATGCTTGGAACGTACCAAAGTCTCCTTCACGGCCCTCGGCCACCTCTCATCACGTTCATCCCTTGCTCCTAAATCCAAAACACTTGTTATTGCTTGCACTTGTAGATTTGCCCAGATTTACCTTTTTTTAACACGACGTAAGAATATTGCTCCTTCATTAATTGCATTCTCTCGGATGTGGATGAATTAATAAAGTTCACTTCGAAATTGCAGGCGTAATTGCTGCTCATGTACTTGGGACACGCGAAATCGTGCGGACACTGAACAAAATATAAAAAAAATTGTATAACATAATTATGAAAAATATGAATAAACATTCGCTATACCGGACTGAATACGTGTCCCCTATTACGTTCATCTTTGATTTGTAGCACGAAATCTCTGGCCTCATTGATAATCTGAAAATCTTAAAATAATATTTTCTTGCACTTGTATGAATCTATATTTTTACATTGAATCCGGCTTTAGTTCCCAATTCCACAATGATCAGATACCTTTCCGTTTTGTTCCACAAGTTCATTACAGCCTCCATTCTGCTTTGGAATGAAGGTAATTCCATTAAAGTATAAGCCGATACAACCAAATCGTAAGTCGTCTAAATAATATACGGATTAGTTATAAATATTAAACTTCATTAAATTCTTACATTATTGGAAGGCATGAACTGCCTGTAATAAACTCCTTTAAGATTCGACTGCTTTGATCCTCTACCACCTTGCAGGATGATCTGCGCCAAATCGTTCATGAACGAAGAAGTATCCACGTTATAATATTCAAAAAGGTTTTGCTTCCAAAATATATTTGCAGCCCTAAAATAATAATTTCAATTAATGATTCCATTTTTTTTTTAATAATTTCTTTTAATTTGCTAACCAGGTGACTGTTCCAACACCAGATCCAAAATCAAACAAACTCCTAGGTTTAAAGTCTTTGTCTCTCAATTGAATTTCAGTGAATATCTTTACTAGTACTGAATACTCTGGTGCAGACCTTCCTATGAGATATACAAGACTGTTGTAAGCATCATAAACAATTGGAGACCAATTATAAACATGCACCTTCAACATGTTGATCACTTTATCTTTGACTTTCTGCTTAAACTGATCAGTCTCCAGTTTGTCTGGTGCAACTTTTGAAGCTTCCTTGCTCATCACCTTTTCAAATATATTGCTCTTCAATTCTGACACTCCTTCAGCTTCCATTGGTGGTAATCGCCCTAATAACTTCCTGTTCAGTAAAGTAGCAGATTGAGCAAGCAATTTGATTGGATGATCTAATCAAACATTATTAATAAACTTAAGTTTGACTATATAAAAGACATGATAATACCTTCAATTATATTTCTTATACTTTTAACTACGTTATCAGGTAATGCATTTGTGGGCTGCTTAACAATTCCAGGATGCCTTCTGGCAGAATACACATTATTTTCAACATTTTGTATTACCTCCTCGTTACCCAAAACTTTAAACTTGCTTTGACTTTGGTACTGAAACAATAGACTTTTTACATTAAAATTACAAAATTTACATTCCTATGTACCTGTCTTATAGAAAATCTTAGTATTACCGATACTTTTCTATTTCTGATCATGTTTACTGTTGTTGCTTAGGTTATGTTTTGTATTTTAGGTTACAAATTAAAATTAGTAGAAAATCCAGCTAATTATATTCGAAAATTAAAATAATGCTATATTAAACTGTCTGTAACTTCTCCTAAACTAATTTATTTATAATTTAGTAATAATTAATTTAAATTTGAAGTTCTAATTATTGACAAAAGAGGGAGATTAAAAAAATAAAGAAATAACATAATAGTCTTAGAAACTGCTAATAATAGAGTTTAATGAATAGATTATTATAAGATCTATATTTTTTTAAATTATTATTTGCAATTACGGACTTCATTCTTCTTCTTCTTCTCCCATCCCACCTCTTCATTTGGCTTCCCTCGATAATTATTAAATTAAGCAATCCCTAGATTATGCGAATATCTAAATAGATCTAAGCTATCAATTTTAGTTATTTAATATTATTAATTATATCCCTAATTAAAAAGTAGGATAATGAGCAGCGCCAAAACAGCTGAACTATAAGCTTTGAAATGAAACCAAAAGATGACCGAAAAATGTAAAATTAAGTTGAAGAGAAACCACTACATTTGGGTATGTAACCAAATATACACGCATGTATGCATGTAAGCTCAGAACAGCTTTTAGTTCAGCAGTTTTGGCGCTGTTTCAAATTGGATTTATT
>NW_017099271.1:0-2849 GCF_001412225.1 Nicrophorus vespilloides
AATTTATACAAAAAGTTTCTAATACATCAATACGTATTCACTATAGTCCGGTTNGAAAATTTCAAAACAAACTAAATTTTAATTGACAAAATACATTATAAAAAATTATGCGGCTTCGAGCAACCCGGATTCTCTACAGTACGGTTTTCAAAGCAAACTAAATTTTAATTGACAAACTAAAAATAAATTCACTATAGTCCGGTTGGAAAACTTCAAAACAAACTAAATTTTAATTGACAAAATAAATCTAAAAAAATAGTACACAATTTTGTCTCATTTTATTTTTCTGCGGTTTTAAAGTCCTCGATTAGTCCGGTTTAAAACATTCTGAGATATCGATGGAAACGATTACCAAAGATATTTTCGATAAAAATTGTAATTTTACATATTATAACATCCGTAATTTTTATTTTACTTAATCGAGATCGTGGAAATTACGATATTTGTTTCTTAACAATAATTTGTTAAGTATTACATAAAAATTATTATAATTAATAAAAAAAAATATCAAATTCACAACTTTTTCTCTGAAGAATTACTTAAAAATTCATCGACTTTATGCAACAATTAATTTTTCAGATAAAACCTTAAAAGCTTTGACTTTAGTTCTGTCGAGAAACGCCATTACATAATAATACAAAACAAGAAACTGCTGAAAAAACTCCCTCAAAATAATATAAATCATTATTTAGATAGTTTCAAACTTATTTGATTACATAAAGATTTACATAATCGTTCAAATTATTGTACTATAAAGAAAAGTTGTTTAACATTTTGATCCAAAAAAATAATTTACTCGGACAGAATTATTAATACTTATATTACTTTTTCTTTAAATTTATATTAATTGATATTAGATTATTCAAATTTTCTTTTAATATCATCGAAAAAGTAACTCAGTAGAAAAAGTGATTCGTATTAAAAAAAATGAACATAATTTAGAAGAAATATTAATACTACGAATGCTACAGCTCGTTTTCTTAATAAATAAAGCAAATACACCTATCAAAAAAAAAAGAATTTGTTTCGAAGAAGAAGTTACATCGACTTTATCGGATCGCGACCTCTCGCGTTTCCTCTCACCCCTCTCATCCCACCCATGAACATATCGTAAACCGTTCATATCTCTTTTACTGTCACTTTAACACAAATAAAATATTGATTTACGTCGCGTTCCGCGGATGATGCACAAACATTAGGAGATTTCAATTGGGATTTCCAAAAAAAAAAATACAATTTGCAACCATTGCGTTGCATCAACCATTTAGGACCAATCGCATCAAACGGCCGTGGGAATATTTCCAGAGATCCCAAAACGATTTCCATCTTATATACACACACACACATACACATTATACACACATATAGAGATAGATCCAAGTGTGCGTCGAATCGTTTTCCTCGCGGCAAATAAATTGCGATTTTATATTGAAAATATAATTCCACTCTCTGGGACACAAATTGCACGGTTAAATTTCAGAAACTGCAATTTTCCAATCTGGAAATTAATTTCGATCTTTAGCCGATGATAGCTTCGTCCTTCCTTTTTTTTTTATTATTATTCCTTCGTCACTTTTTCGTCACTCTTTTGGTTTCTGCTCGTGAATTACGTGATCCTGTGCCGTACGGCAATAGATAAATGGTGAAATAATATGTTCCATCCCCGGGTCTCGACTCGATGCCTGATAATCTTGATTTATTAGATTAACATATAAGATACGGCATCGGGATTATTGTAATTGTTAACATGTTTTCGCAACATTTCCTCGCGCTAATACCGAGCATTAACGTGAAAGTTATTTATTGCAAGACGCGGAATATTATTACTTAGCCTCTTGCACTCGATTATAATTCACTACATGTATATATATATATACACTATATAGTATTTATATCGAACGTTTCGCTCTCGCCTCTAGATTCACCGTAATTAACAGTTTATCGCGAGAGCCTTAATTGCTTTAATCAAGGACCCAAATCGAAAAGAAAATCGAATGCTCCTTGCTAATAGCACACAAAAAAAGCAACAACAACAAAAAAATAATAATAAACAACGCGTAATTGAATTACACGTAATTAATTGAATTATTTCACCTTGGGATTTGATTAATTGTTGCGCAATTTATAATTAGTTTTTATTCATAAATTATTATGCAACGCGTTCGAATAAATGCGAAACCGCTGCACCTGCAAGTAAAACCTTTAATTATTTATCACTATTCACGAAACTTATTTAATATTTATTTGTAACTACAAAAATTGGATCAAGAATTAATCCTTCTGATTCTTCCATTGTTATAGTTGTACCATAGACATGCTGATTAATATTAAAAAAAAGAAAACTTAAAATTTAGTTATTTCAAAAAAATATATAACTTGGATGAAAAGTTCCAAAAAAGTTTCTATAATTAGATTTGCAAAAGCTATAAAAAAATTGTAAATTATCTTCTCAGATTTCCTACATTTTTTAATAATTAATCACATTTTACTGATTTTCCGAACATTTCTTAATTAAATACAATAAAACTATAGATTTTTATATTGTATAAAGCATTAATCTCATTATTGCAAATTTATTAAAATATTTGAACTTGTTTATAAACTAACTAAAATAGAAGCATTTTCGATCATCAAAAATTTCAGTATTTCAAATATATTAAGTAAAGCTTTTTAATATATATTTATACAAAAATTTGCTAATACATTAATACCTCACATAGTGCGTCTTAGATCAGTGCGTATTCTTTATAGTCGGTTGGAAATCTTCAAAAAAAACTAATAATTTTATATCTTCAGACAAAATAACAAAAAAATAGTACACAAAATGTTTTTGTATCATTTTTATTTTA
>NW_017099272.1:0-1267 GCF_001412225.1 Nicrophorus vespilloides
AAAATAATACCTTGAATAGTGCTGTTTCAGTCAAGGTGAATTCACTATAGACTAATGCTTCGTATAGTGCTGTTTCAATCAGTGCTGAATTATTATATAGTAATACTTGGAATAATGTTGCTTCAGTCAGTCCGAATTCGAATTTGTGCAAATTCATTGCAAAATAATACCTCGAATAGCGCTGCTTCAATCAAGGCGAATTCACTATACAGTAATGATTCGTATAGTGCTATTCCAATCAGTGCTGATTAATTATATAGTAATATCTAGAATAATGTTGCTTCAATCAGTCCGAATTCAAATTCGTGCTAATTCATTGTAAAATAATACCTCGAATAGTGCTGTTTCAGTCAAGGTGAATTCACTATAGAGTAATGCTTCGTATAGTGCTGTTTCAATCAGTGCTGATTAATTATATAGTAATATATGGAATAATGTTGCTTCAATCAGTCCGAATTTGAATTTGTTCTAATTCATTGTAAAACAATACCTCGAATAGTGCTGCTTCAGTCAGTCCGAATTCATTGTAAAGTAATACCTTGTGTAGTACTGTTTCAATCAGTGCTGATTAATTATATAGTAATACCTGGAATAATGTCGCTTCAATCAGTCCGAATTCGTGCAATTTCATTGCAAAATAATACCTCGAATAGTGCTGCTTCAGTCAAGGTGAATTTACTATGCTTCGTATTGTGCTGTTTCAATAAGTGCGAATTAATTATATAGTAATACCTGAAATAATGTCGAATTCGAATTCGTGCAAATTCATTGAAAAATAATATCTCGAATAGTGCTGCTTCAGTCGGTGCAAATTGAATATATTAATACCTCGTGCTAGTGCTGTTTCAATCAGTGATGATTAATTATATAGTAATACCTGGAATAATATTGCTTCAATCAGTCCGAATTTGGATTCGTTCAAATTCATTGCAAAATAATACCTCGAATAGTGCTGCTTTAATCAAGGTGAATTCACTATACAGTAATGCCTCGTATAGTGCTGTTTCAATCAGTGCTGATTAATTATATAGTATTACCTGAAACACTGTTGCTTCAATCAGTCCGAATTCAAATTCGTTCAAATTCATTGTAGAATAATACCTCGAATAGTGCTGCTTCATTCAAGGTGAATTCACTGTANANTAATGCTTCGTATAGTGCTGTTTCAATCAGTGCTGATTAATTATATAGTAATATCTAGAATAATGTTGCTTCAATCAGTCCGAATTAAAATTCGTGCTAATTCATAGCAAAATAATACCTCGAA
>NW_017099273.1:0-9987 GCF_001412225.1 Nicrophorus vespilloides
AAAAAGCAGTGTTTTTACATTTAATTGATTTTCTCGAAAACTATAATGGAAGAATGAAGCCAATAAAAGTTTGGGGAATCCAGCAAGTATCGATATATTACTGTGGTTTTAGCCGTTTGGCTGTAATTCGTGTTCAAATTTTAAAAAATGCTCGAAAAAGCAGTGTTTTTACATTTAATTGATTTTCTCGAAAACTATAATGGAGAGAATGAAGCCAATAAAAGTTTGGGGAATCCAGCAAGTATGGATACATTCCTGTGCTCTTATCAATATTGCTGTAATACGCGTTCAAAGGAGATGGAGGGTTGTGGGGTGGCGCCAAATGATTACATACTTTTGAGGGAGGCGTAGTAACATCAAGTTTGGAAACCACTGAATTAATGAATGCACGCATTTAATACATTCCATTTATGCGCATTTCGATTGAATAATTTGCATTTTTTAACAATTGTGACCTACAATAATTTATTGATTAATCTTTTATTAGGAAAATACATGTTTTTATTCTAATTTTATTAACACTGATTATACAACTACAATTAACAAAATTACTAATGAATTCAATATATTACAAACTTCAATTTTTTTATTTTATTTAAATATATAATTCTAATATTTCTATATTTTTTCAATACAAAATGAAAAGAGATTTTCAACGATATATTTAACGCAAGTTTGTATTAAATTTTAATAAAAATACACGTAATTAAATCTAAATGTTTACACGAAAAGAAAGTAATAACAAATTGTTGAATGTTGAAAAATCTCTGAAAACGCGTTTTGCTTCGCAATGAATCACAGCGGTTCTAAAACGTTAAAGCAATTCGTATAAGGTCACGAAAACACCTGTTCGCGACGTCGCGATGAATCACCCACAACTGCACACTTAACACCTGCGTATTGGATAAGAAATTAATAAAACTATTCGTACAATAACCGAAATCTACCGAATGAAAACGTCGAATCTGCGTCACGATAAGCAAAGGTTAAAACAATTCTTCTATGTGCATGAAAAATTGTGTTGAAGTGAATGATTATTTAATTAAGATTTTTTTTTTTGAAAAATTAATTAACTTTTAAATGATAAATTTAATTTTATACATTTGAATAATTTATTTCGATAAAATTTAGTTATGTAGACTTTTTATAAAGTTTCATTAAATATTAAATTGTTATTCACCAGAATGTTATAAATTCATCAACATTTAAAGTATTTAACAATACAAATTTATATATAATTATTTATTTAAAAAATACTAAAATTTCACAGCAATAGAAATGAAATTAACGAAAGTGCAATCTTCGATCTGCAAAGTTTAATAAAGTGTTCTAGTGGAGCAATTACTGAACGCTTTACGCAAATATTTAAAGCTTCCGTAATAATCCATTTCGACAAAGAAAAATAAAATATATATACGATTATTCCACCAATTTGGCAGTCATCCAGAGCGAAGATTGGAACTCAGAGATAGAGATACCCTGAGGAGAAGTTATCCTTGGATCGTAAATCCTTAAAGTTCTGCAAGATTTAACAAGGAAACAGAACACCATCATCAATCATATCCACTTTAACATCATTCGATTTAATCACATAATGCACTTATAGTTTAAATTTACAATTTATTTAACAAAATTGTCTAATTAAAATATTACTCACAAATTTCGTCATTTAGTTGTGAAATTAATGTTATTTTAACTAGTAATTAATACAAGAAATTAATTATGTATATATTTATATATAAAATATGATTTTGTGTTATTTTTACATCAAGAACAATACATCATGAGTAAAAAAAGAAACTTGTAACAGATGTTGCGGCGGTTTCATTTTGAACTTCTACTGTATTTCTCTGAACTCGTGTTAAAATAAATGGCTTAACAACGAGACGTGGACGAGCGGAATTCCAAAAACTTACTTCTAGTTTCAGCAACTGCGAAACTGCATGACTGAATAAGTTTCGAGGTTCTTGCGGATATACTTAATCCAACACATCAAATCGCATCACACCTGATACTTTACGTAAACGATTTATTAATCGTTCAGAACTTTCAGTCTCTCAAAACTTTACAATTTAATGTATAAACCATTATTATTCAGAAAGTCTCTCATTCATTCTTATACTAATTCAAAACTTGCTTAAATGTTAGTTGAAATTGTCGTAAGTTGAATTTAGATAAATAATGTCCCAATTTCAAGTAACACTCGAACAAAATAAAAGTTTATGAAGAAAATGTAAAAAGTGGAAACAATTAATTTAGAACATTTTATTCTATAAATTTTCTATAAATGTTTATTATTCGAACATTTCGGAAATCGCTTATTCATTTTTAAACTAATTCAAAGCTTAGTTAAGTACATGTAACGTTTTGTACAAAAAAAATGTCTATTAAAAGAAAATTGTGAAAAGTGTAATCAATTAATTTATATAGTTTGTTAGACAAATTTCTAATATTTATTATTCTCTATTATTATTTGAACATTTCGTATTCAAATCGTACTTACGTATAGTAACGTTTTTACTTACGACGTAAGTTGGAAATATTGTAAGTTGAATTTAGATCAATTCTAACCTAATTTCACGTAACATTCGTACACAAAAAAAATAGTTTGAAGAAAATAGTAAAAAGTGTAATCAATTATTTTAGAACTATTCACAGAAATTAATAACGTTTATTATTCTCTATTATTAAACAAACATTTTTGTAAACGCTCAAGTATTTTTACACTAATTCAAACAGTACTTAAGTACAGTAACACTTTCACTTATGACGTAAGTTGGAATTATCGTAAGTTGAATTTAGATCAATGCTGACCTAATTTCAAGTAACATTCGTATAAAAAAAGTCTATTGAAAGAATATGGTAAAAAGTGTAACCAATTAATTTAGACATTTTTTCATATAAATTAATAAATCTTATTATTCTCTATTATTAAACGAACATTTCTGTAGATGCTCAAGTATTCTTACACTAATTCAAACCTTACTGAAGTACAGTGACTTTTCCACTTACGGCGTAAGTTGGAATTTTCGTAAGTTTAATTTGTATCAATGCTGACCTAATTTCAAGTAACATTCGTATAAAAAAGGCTATTAAAAGAATATGGTAAAAAGTGTAATCAATTAATTTAGACGTCTTTTTATATAAATTAATAAAGTTTCTTATTCAATATTTACGAAATTGCTTATGCATTCTTATATTAATTCAAAACATACTTAAGTACAATCATTTCTCTACTTACGACGTGAATTTAAATTATCGTAAGTCGAATTTAGATAAATTATGTCTCAATTTATTAAGATTTTTTTTTATATAAATTCATAACGATAATTATTCGAACATTTCAGAAGTCGTTCATATACTTTTATACTAACTCAAAACTTGCTTAAGTATAATCACTTCTCCACTTATGACGTTAGTTGAAATTGTCGTAAGTCGAATTTCGATAAAATATGTCTCAATTTCACGTAACAATAGTACAAAATAAAAATGTATTCAAAATAGTAAAAAGTGGAAACAAACTTTTTTCATATAAATTCATAACGTTTATTATTCTCTATTATTCGTTTACATTTCTGAAGACGCTTATGTATTTCACTTCTCCACTTATGACGTAAGTTGAAATTGTCGTAAGTCGAATTTAGATAAAATATATCTCAATTTCAAGTAACAATAGTACAAAATAAAAATTTATTCAAAATAGTAAAAAGTGGAATCAATTATTTTAGAACTTTTTTCACAGAAATTAAACGAACATTTCTGTAGACGCTCAAGTATTCATACTAACTCAAACCTTACTGAAGTACAGTAACGTTTTCAATTACGACGTAAATTGGAATTATCGTAAGTTGAATTTAGATAAAAAAAAGTCTATGAAAAGAATATGGTAAGAAGTATAATCAATTAATTTAGACGTTTTTTTATATAAATTAATAAAGTTTATTATTCAATATTTCGGAAATCGCTTATGCATTCTTATATTAATTCAAAACATGCTTAAGTACAATCATTTCTCCACTTACGACGTAAATTGAAATTATCGTAAATCGAATTTATATAAATGATGTCTCAATTTCACGCAACTTTAGTACAAAAATTTCTATAAGAAAAATGTGAAAAGTATAAACAATTAATTAAGATCTTTTTTTGTATATAAATTCATAACAATTATTATTCAAACATTTCGGAAGTCGCTCATATACTCTTATACTAATTCAAAACTTGCCTAAGTATAATCATTTCTCCACTTATGATGGAAGTTGATATTGTCGTAAGTCGAATTTAGATAAATTATGTCTCAATTTCACGTAACAATAGTACAAAATAATAAAAAGTGGAAACAAACTTTTTTCATATAAATTCATAACGTTTATAATTCTCTATTATTCGTTTACATTTCTGAAGACGCTTATGTATTTCACTTCTCCACTTATGACGTAAGTTGAAATTATCGTAAGTTGAATTTAGATCAATTTCAATTAATATTCATATAAACAAAATTCTATTAAAAGAAAATGGTAATTTAGAACTTTAGAACTTTATATAAATTGCTAACATTAAACAAACTCTATTATTAAACAAAGATTTTTAAAGACGCTCATGTATTCTTACATTAATTACAAAACATATGTACAGTCATTTCTTCACTTACGACATAAGTCGAAATTGTCGTAACTTGAATTTAGATCAATTATGTTTCAATTTCATTGGGATCAATTAATTTAGAGCTTTTTTTATATAAAATCATTGCGTTCATTTCAAAAGTTTCATGTATTCTCACACTAATTCATAACATTGACAAGTAGTCACTCTTGTTTTTGTACGTAAATTTGTACGAATTTCATAAAGATTTAATAGAATTATAACAGACTGAAATTTATGTACATTTAAATTAACAAATTTGATTTCTGACTTTTACACATTTTATAGTTGTGTCCCCATCACAAGTAGTTAAATTATTGCATAGCAATTGAATGAAATGTACACATTGATGAAACGACTATTTTTATTATTAAAACTAGTAACAAGTGGTTATTTAATGTCGAGTACGCGAAACGCGCTTCGCTTTGCAAATTTTCCATCGGTTGAAATCGAAATTAACATTTGATTCGATACCGCACACGTTCATTACAGAGTATTAATCATACGGTATTGGCAATAATTGCGTAATGATCGATCGAAGCCCGGTCGGAATCCGCATCCAAAAACCAGAAACAAACAAAAAAAATCGGTCACGGAAATCGAGTGTAATTCGTGATTTACGATGATGCATTTCCATCCGCTTTGACATCTGACATACACTAATATGATGGTATCAAAGCTGGACGTTCACTAATTATTATTTACATCTAGTTTGGATGATAACAAAGTAAATATAACTTTATATAAATAGTTTTATTTCTTACGTTTTCTTTGAATAAGAAATATGGAGAACGTTTTTCTTTTTAGGATTTATTTCGGATCTGCTCGTTTTAACGAAATATCCAAATAATTCAATCCGGATATTCGAGGAACATCCGCGAGATTGCTTGCAGAGAATAAGAACATTTGCACCGGATCTCTTCAATTTCCCGGCAGATAAATCAAATCAATGTATTACATCCATCTTCTTAAACTTCAACCCGATTTTCTTCAATATATAATTTAACTAGTTGGTATTATATAAAATGTTATTTATATTCTAAAAAGTTATATAACAAATTTTGTATTATCAAACAAAAAAAAACATATTTATTTACAAAACAACAGATTAAAAACTCTTGTTTTGTAAACATTTTCTTCCTTATCCATCACTAATATTTATTAGTTAAAAAGTAACATTATTTAATTTACTCAATTTACAGGATTTCTCTACAAAGTTAGTAAACCACGTATTTCATAAATTGGACTCTATTTTAGCCCCTGACGCAATCGATAAACTCAATTTACAAGACATACATTATTAATAGGAATTTCTTTGTACAAAAAATTGTAAACCGAGAATATCAAAATCCATGACCCGTGAAACGAATACCGATCAAATTATGTTTTCTCTCGTAACGAAGGAAAACAGAAATAATGAGATCTAAATTTATGTAAGTTTAATAAAAAGAACTAATAAATCTTGGCACATCAAAGGATATAAAAATTGCTTCATTAGAGAATGATGCATAAGCAATAATTATTATTCATAATACTTATTAGTTACTTAATTGCTTGAGTTAATTAATTTACTTGAAAAGTGAAAAGTTAGTTACGGTTTCAATTAAATCGCGGTGAATTTTAAAAAGTATGTAGGATGAAAAGAAAATGGATTAAAACTTTGGGCGAAATTTTCTAAGGGATTGCAGCGTATCCAACAGGTAAATTTGGCAAAGCTTTAACGAGAATGTTGAGTATTTACTAAGTCTCTTATCTTGGATTAATACTAACCGCTAAAACTTTACGCTTCGTCGATTCAAATTATCATCACTTTACTTTTTGTAGTTCTGTTATAAAATGCATAGTTTTTATGAATTGTATCATTATAATGAATGAAAATTGTAGAAACTAGTATTTTCTTAACTCATTCATAAAAATCAAAGTTTCATTGACAAATATAACAAATTAAAATTGTTGATTTCGTCGACTCATTTCGTTACATTGTTGGAAGTGAATTGTAAATGTGTGTAATTAAACGTAATTTCATTTATCTCCGCCTGTTCATACATTTTCTTAAATTACCATGTTAGTCTTACTAATTAGACGGGATAATTGGTGTAATAATCATGGTTTCCGCTCCGGTTTGCGTCATCCCATTATTAATATAACTTCTCATGAATGAACATATATATTTTCGTGGAAATTTATGCATTAATAACAAAAATCTTCATTCATACTTTGAAACGAGAACTATTAAATTCATTACATAATTACAAATTGAAAAAAAATATGTTAATAAACAACATTTTTTATGTAGCAAAATTAATGTCATTTGGTTATTAATACTAGTGTAATATGACTTTGTAATTAATGTTTATATTTTCTTGGAAATTTACATAAACAAAGTTTTAAATTTGTAAAATTAATTATTTATTTGCAGATTTATTTAAACTTTTCGATATTAGTTTATAATTAATTAATTAATGAAATCAAAATGTAATATTCTGTTTCCAATCTTCAATTATAACTGAATATTTTCATATTTCGTAATTTATGAATTGCAATGAACTTTTAACCCGAACAACATCATTAAAAGTTTACTATTAAAAAAAAACTCTCATATTCATCACTTTTGTAGTAGATGAAAAAGAAATAAAACTGATAACGAAGTTTCTTCATTAATTCAACTTTGTGGGCATATAAAAAGCGAAGTACTGCAAAATCGTAATTTTGCAATTAATAATTTTAAAAAAATAAACTTATTTTTGAAAAATATGTGATTTCTATAGTCAAT
This sequence comes from Nicrophorus vespilloides, assembly GCF_001412225.1. Classification (NCBI taxonomy): domain Eukaryota; kingdom Metazoa; phylum Arthropoda; class Insecta; order Coleoptera; family Silphidae; genus Nicrophorus; species Nicrophorus vespilloides. The sequence continues at coordinate 7,415 of NW_017099273.1, forward strand.
AGCCCTTTGTAGCAGTTGAATTTAGTTAAATTTTGAGTAAAATACGTTTATAATTCATATGGTTTTGGATATATTAAATTTCGAGACTGAGATTAGATTCAGGTTTAAAATGTAGTCGGTCTGAGGTTCTATTGTTTCAAAGCCACCGAGGCTTCATTACTGTTACCAGTCGAGTCCTTTTGTTCTCGAAGAGTTTAGACTTGGAATGGATGAATAGAATATTACAGTAAACGGTTTGCAAAACATACACTAATTAAGAACAAATCATCAGTAATTTTCAAGAAACAGGTGAAAATAAACGTGTTTCGCCGGAAAACAACAATTTTCCAGCAATTTAAATACAATTCCAAGAACTTGCTTGTTTCTACGGAAATTAGATTTAACGTAAGCGAGGGAAATGGAAATACTGCTTTTTCTCGGTATACATAAAAAAAAAATCTAGGTAATTGCAGTTCGATTGAAAATTGAGAACAGGGAACACAATTAAAACAGTCGTTGCGAGTATAATTGGAATGCATGTTTGAATGGAACGAAGTCGAACCAATAAATATAAAAAAACGACAACAGGATACGCAAGTCGTTTACATTCACGGATGACTTGATCTGCAGCAATAAAAAAAAACAAAAGTTAAAGATGTAATGATTATACAGCATATTGATTGTTTTGCAAAACTTTTACGATTCTTTGCTGTATAATTTAGCTAATAATAACATATTTAGCAGTCGCTCGCAGCGACAAAGTTGATCACCATAGCTAATGGACCTAAACGCATTAATCTCTATGTTCTGCATTACGTAACGTCACTTTGGATTATGGATGCCATTACAGTAAATCGACACTAAAATTGTTACTCGCTGCACGAAATCCTCCGCACTACACTGTGGGGGGAAATGTTTTTTTTTCTTTCTTCTTTCCGCCCACCCGATTCCGCCAATCATCTTGCAGAATCTAAAGCTTTATAGCTTAAGGAAAAGACACAACACGTATTTTCGTTGAAACGGTAAAACTCTATTTCCGGGAAGATGTACGATGCTTAGTAGCTCTAACATTTAACGATTTTATTCTGTAAAGTTAAAAGGTTTCATTTCTTCACTATAGAATAATAGTTACAATGTACAAACTAATAACATTTAAATAAATATGAATTTTTCAGTTTCAAAAAAGTACAATCTTTAATATTTAGTGATTTTCTCGACAACTACAAAAAACTTGAAATATGATTGAATACGTAAAGATCTCAATCAAACTTGAAGAAACGAAAATCAGTTTAGTTTTCAGTAATTTTCTCAACAACCACAACTGAAATATATTTTAATGTATACGGACATCATTGTAACTCCTCTGGTTTGCTTGTAATTCGTAGACAAACTTGAAGAAACGAGAAATTAAGCGTCGAAAAAGCAATGTCTTTAGTTTAGAGTAATTTTCTCAACAGCCACGAAAGACTGAAATATAATTGAATGCTTAAATTAAAGGCAAGTAATTAAGGAATAAAGCGTGGGCATAATTGTAACAAAAAATAAAGCTTTGTCACAAAAGTCACAAAAGACCAACAAATAATTGTGAATGTAATTCGCGTTCAAAATTGATAAAAATTTATATTTAATATACAAAATATGTAATTTCTAATGTTGTACTTTTGTTCACAGATTTTTGAATGTTTTGAGGAACTTCGCAACTTCCAACAATCCGTGAAGATGCCCGTGGGCGGAAGAGTTGCCGGAAAAGTTACAGGCATAATATCCAGCAATTACAATGGTAAGGAAGCGTGAAATGGTGCAATTTCCATCCGAAATCTGATTTACAACCTTCTCCCCCATTACCATCATAATAAACTGTGCGTTAATGCGAATCCGTGACATATTTCCCGCCGCGTATCGATTCCATTCAAATTTATAGCCTATCCCCCGCAAAACTTCCGTGCGCTTCAATAAGAAAGAAAAAAAAGAAGGGAAGAGAGAGTGAAACACGCATTAAAGCCTCCTGTATCGTCGTAGGGATTTGTCGAGTGATTCTTGGTCGTACGCCAGGAAAACAAGCTCACTGGAAACGAATAATTCATTGGATTTTATTTTTTTTCTGCAAGGGATATTTCAAATACATTTTCACTTCGCCATACAAAGCTTAAATATTTACTATTCCACCCTTCTCGCAATTTATTCTCGACGGGGTAAACAATGCTGCGGTATTATCTTTTACAAAAAATATGAAATGTGCTCGTTTCGGGCGTGCGTTATCGAAACTATAGATGCCGAAAGTTCGTCTGAAATGAAAGCCGATTTGCGGTAGACGTACATTCACCACATCCACCCACTTACGTCATTCTTCTACGTAATGTAACAACCCAACGTTTAGTGCAGTGGTTTCCAAACTTGAAGTTACTACGCCTCCCTCAAAAGTATATAATCATTTGGCGTCTCCCTTTTCATAAAAGGAACGCGCATTACAGCAATACACAGGAATGTATCTATACTTGCTGGATTCCCCAAACATTCAGCTTTCATATGCATCTATTTGGATTCATTCTATCTATTATAGTTTTCGAGTAAATCAATGAAATGTAAAAACACTG
>NW_017099274.1:0-11681 GCF_001412225.1 Nicrophorus vespilloides
TGAAATATGTTATATTTTTAGCATTGCCGTATCTAAGGTGAACAATGAAAGGTCAAATTTGAAATTCGTAACTGTATTTCACATTGGATTACAAATATTATCAGTGAGACTGCAAATTCCACAGAGATTTATAAGGAATTTAATAATCAGGACACCAGTTAAATACTGAAGAAAACGTGCAGGATGTAAGCTCTCTCCAAATGTGTATGATGTACCTCGAGGCAGTGTTCTTTGACCTTAGTATTGAAAAAACTAAACTTTTATAGAAGTTGCGTTTTTGTGGTGATTAAATGATTATCAAAGTTATTTGTCTTTGAAAGAAACTTAAAGAATACGAATGAATTTATGGTTTGAAACTGAAGAAAACTAAATTAGTTTATAATACATTTTCGAATAAGAACATTATTTTAAAAAAATGTTTTTTTTTAATATTTGAAGAAGATTGAAATAATGTTAGAAAAATCAATGGAAATTACGTTCTGAAGGCAACAAAATAGTTTATTGTTTTAAATAATGAAATTGAATCAAAGATTATCCATGTTTTTAGTTATTACAGAAACTAGAAACAATGTTAATGAAAATGAAGAAAATTGTGGTCGAAGCAGTGTTCTTTGACCTACGTTGTATGTTGCCGTAGCAACAATTAAATTACTTTGAACAGATTTTTAGTATTGAAAAAACTTGATTTTTTTTTATAGAAGTTGCGTTTTTGAGGTGATTAAATGATTATCAAAGTTATTTGTCTTTGAAAAAAACTTAAAGAATACGAATGAATTTGTGGTTTGAAACTGAAGAAAACTAAATTAGTTTATAATACATTTTCGAATAAGAACATTATTTTAAAAAAATGCTTTTTTTAATATTTGAAGAAGATTGAAATAATGTTAGAAAAATCAATGGAAATTACGTTCAGAAGGCAACAAAATAGTTTATTGTTTTAAATAATGAAATTGAATCAAAGATTATCCATGTTTTAGTTATTACAGAAACTAGAAATAATGTTAATGAAAATGAAGAGAATTGTGGTCGAAGCAGAAGAAAACCAAACCAAATTGATTAATGGTACTTTTTTTGATTGTTTCCAAATCGAATATTGAAGAATTATGTAAGAGAGTAAGGTTTTGCAAAAGAATTAGGATGTTGAGGAAAACGATTTTGTAGAAGAATCAAAATGAAAAGGGAAAATATAAAAGTCGAGAGAAACGTTTCAAAAACCGTTTAATAAAATATATATTATACAAAAGGAATTAAATACGTTTTTGGTCGGGAGGTCATATGACTAGCATCGACTTAAAAGTGTTAATAATACTACTAATCAAAGAACAAAAAAAAACAGAATAATTAAGAAGAAACAACGAATTATGGCTAATCCTTCATATCCTGTAGCTCCTGCATATCATCTCCAGGGATATCAGCATCACCGTAACCCCAGACATTAGGATCATCCTCGTTCTCATAGACGTAACTTCCATCTCCCGATTTCTTCGCCCTCCTTGCTACCATCTCTCCGGTTGCGCTCTTCCTCTCGTAAGCCCATCCAATTCGAGCGAAGAAGTCGATGAAATGCGTGGAAGGATTGTAAGAGTTGCCGAGCTCCCCGGTTTTGTAATCCCAGGGAAAGACGTGATGGTAATTGTGCCAACCCTCGCCGAGAGCCGCAACGGAAACAGCGAGATTTTCAACGGAACTGATGTATCTGATAATGGAAGAAACGGTTAACTTTGTCTGAAGATTGCTTTTATTTAAGTGGTTTGAGATTACTTATCGTACGGCTTCTGTCCCCACATGTGAGCAACGCTGTTCACGAAGAACGCAATGTTCAGGGTGATGCAGAATCTGGTGTTGAAGTTCACCCAGAACGAGTTCCAGATGGTCTCGTTCCACAGGTATACGGGCATGAAGACTGGAAGGATGATCACGAAGAGTGCGAATAGCACCGGATATAATCTGAGTGAGATTTGAGTAAATTGTTAAATGTGTTAACATAATTGTAGATTAGTTTTTACCTCTTTTGCCACATAACAATTGAATCTGATTCCAAATCGCTCATGTCGATGGTCTTCCGTTTGGCCACGACGTCGGGGTGAGGAGTCAGGAAAAGCCATCCGACGTGGCTGAAGAAGAAACCGCGCTTCGCATTGTGCGGATCCGCATTGGTTTCGCTGTACTTGTGATGCACTCGATGGTCCAGGGCCCAAGTATAAGCATCACGCTAAACCAAAAGAAACAATTTTAACTAAAATTGAGTAAAATCTTCAAAAAATAACTGCATTTTGTTAATATTTTAGATTATTTTTTTAATTGAATTACGTAACAAACGTTTTCCTGTGGTTTTACAGAAAAATATAAACTCTTACACGACTTTTTATAAAAAAAACATCATATTTGGATTTTGTCTCATTTTATGAACATTGATGTTAAAAAATTAAGCGTAATTTTCCATGACGATTTCTTCCACTGAATTACGCAATCAGTTTCGTAACATTTCGCATAAACGTAACTGATCGAAGCCGCACTATCGTGATTCTTCGAAGATTTGGAAGATTTCTGAAGTCGTTCATAATTTTCACGTTTTAGTGATTTTCTCGAAAACTATAGTAGATTGAATGGATGCAAAAGATGATTATGAAAGCCGAATGTTTGAGGAATTTAGCAAATATTCTTAAATTGCTATGATTTCATTAATTTTGCTGTAATTCACGTTTAAAGTTGTTTATATAAAGAATATAATCTTAGGTTTTTCATACTTTATTCCTTATACAGCAATACCTCGCATAGTGCGAATAATGGATTCTGCCAATATTTAATACCGGACTGGTCGAGGACTATAGAAACGCATGAAAATAACTGATCAAAGCCGCACTATCGTCATTTTATGAACATTGATGTTAAAAAATTAAGCGTAATTTTCCATGACGATTTCTTCCATTGAATTACGCAATCAGTTTCGTAACATTTCCGTATCATAGAGTTCACATTGTGAGCGCAATGCACGTGCAATGTATGTGAGAAGATAAGTAAAAGTTTCTGCAGCAAAACTGGCACAGTTCTAACGACCCGCACTTTCTTTTCCTCTGCTATTTGCAATTGAAAACTTTTGTACGTTATTGCATATTTGCATACACCGAATAAAACCTAATTCGAATGCTCGATCTATGAACATCAATTATTCAACGATCATATTAATAACTCATGTTTTTATTTTTTTTTAATTGTTTCCACCACTGTTTTTTTCTTGTTGTTCATATGTACAATGTTTGGGCTCCGAACACATAAATTATGCACGGCTAATAAATTAGGCCAAGTTACCATGGTAACATTGTCAATGTCCACATCGCACACTAGTTTTTTTTTGAGAGTGAGTGTGTTTCTTTTGATCTAGCCTATTTGCTTTTATTCATTTTTTTTTTCTTTCAATATCGATGCGTTATGTAATTATAATCATTATGGAAACCAAATAAAGTCGCCAATTGTTTTGTTTCTATGATGATTAGAAGTCATAAAATAATAAAGTTTTAGATGCAAACTGTTTGACTAGAGACATTTTTGAAATTTATGAATATTTATTTTTTCAAAATAATAAATTATTTTAATCTAATATTTTGAAATATGGTAAAAAGATGCACAATTTCAAATGAACCACAACGCGACAATTGTAATCTACATTGCACTAGTTTTTTCACTTTTATCATTACATTTTGTAATTTTAAAGAAATGCGTCGAAAAGTATGGACACTCTTTTTCTTTCTTTTACTTAAAGACTACAATCTCAGGTTTTCATTCTTTATACATACCTCGCTTCAGCCAATATTTGATACCGGACTGATCGAGGGCTTTAGAAAAGCATAAAAATAATATATCGAAGATCGTGATTCTTCGAAGATTTGGAAAATGTTTGAAGTCGCTTATAATATTCAAATTTTTAGGGATTTTCTCGAAAACTATAATAGATTGAATGGATGCAAAAGGTGCATATGAAAGCTGAATGTTTGAGGAATTTAGCAAGTATTCCTAAATTGCTATGATTGCATTAATTTTGCTGTAATTCGCATTTAAAGTTGTTTATTTAAAGAATAAAATCTTAGGTTTTTCATGCTTTATTTCTTATACAGCAATACCTCGCATAGTGCGGGTAATCGATTCTTCCATTATTTAATACCGGACTGATCGAGGACTATACAAAAGCATAAAAGTAACTGATCAAAGCCGCATTATCGTCATTCTTAAAAGATTTGAAAATGTTTTGAAGTCGCTCATAATTTTCACGTTTTAGTGATTTTCTCGAAAACTATAGTAGATTTAATGGATGCAAAATATGATTATGAAAGCTGAATGTTTGAGGAATTTAGCAAGTATTCTTAAATTGTTATGATTTCATTAATTTTGATGTAATTCGCGTTTAAAGTTGTTTATTTAAAGAATAAAATCTTAGGTTTTTCATGCTTTATTCCTTATACAGCAATAACGCGCATAGTGCAGGTAATCGATTCTGCCAATATTTAATACCGGACTGATCGAGGACTATAGAAACGCATGAAATTAACTGATTGAAGCCGCACTATCGTGATTCTTCGAAGATTTGGAATATTTCTGAAGTCGCTCATAATTTTCACGTTTTAGTGATTTTCTCGAAAACTATAGTAGATTTAATGGATGCAAAATATGATTATGAAAGCTGAATGTTTGAGGAATTTAGCAAGTATTCTTAAATTGTTATGATTTCATTAATTTTGCTGTAATTCGCGTTTATATTTGTTTATTTAAAGAATAAAATCTTAGGTTTTTCATGCTTTATTCCTTATACAGCAATAACCCGCATAGTGCAGGTAATCGATTCTGCCAATATTTAATACCGGACTGATCGAGGACTATAGAAACGCATGAAAATAACTGATCGAAGCTGCACTATCGTCATTCTTCTAAGTTTTGAAAATGTTTTGAATTCGCTCATAATTTTCACGTTTTATTGATTTACTCGAAAACTATAGTAGATTTAATGGACGCAAAAGATTATTATGAAAGCTGGATGTTTGAGGAATGTAGCGAGTATTCATAAATTGCTACGATTTCATTCATTTGGCTTTAATTCGGGTTTAAATTGAACAAATAACGCTCGAAAAAGTACTGTTTTCACATTTTAGAGATTGAATGAATCCAAAATATGAATGCTGGATCTCAATTATACTTTCTGAATGTTATGGTTGCAAAAATTATTTAATATTGACTCTATTATATAACAACAGAAACAAAGTTTATTTCCCCAAGAATCAGCATCATTGATAGATTGATAGATATCCAATCTGCATCAATCTGATAAGTGATTACATTACATAAGGAGACGTTCATTCCTTGTGCAAATGCGTTTTTCCTTATCGTTTCCATCAGCAGAAAGATGTTGATTATTGAAAGGACGTCGCATAAAACGCGATTCTATCATGGATCGCGACGCTCTGTCAGACTCCAGATAAGAATCAATTGGGTCAAAAAACATTACCGTAATGATACAAACATACGTACATACAGACGGCGCGGAACAACGGTGCTTTTCATTCGCTTATTTATTTATTTTTTTTCTCTTTCTCCTTGTACGAGGAATTTTCCGCCGCTTTCGATGCAAACAAACAAAACTGTTTTTCTTTTCTCTTTTTCGTTACGTCACGTCTCGTCGAACTCGACAAATTTGTCTACTTTTTATTTTTTTGTATAGTTTACCTGTCCGGTGATGGTGAAGAGGATGATGAGAAGCAGTCTCAACTGCCAGCTGGCTTTGTAGGCTCGATGGGACCAGAGGCGATGGGCGCCGGCGGTGATCCCGAAACCGGAAGTGTATACCGTGCAGAAGGCTGGAAATACATAGAGAAGAAAGTGTGGGTCAGCGAGGAGAGTTCATATCCGTTGGATATTAGTTATGCGCGCTTCCCAGAACCGGAAACCGCAGTCGATTAAACAGAGTAACCTTTTCCCTATTCTTTTTTTTTTCTACGCGCAATTGGCTGAAACGTTCTCAATAATGCACCGTTAATTCAATCGTTACTATTTAATGGTTGGCTGTGATTTAATCGACAGATGTTTTTTTTGTTATTTATTTCATCAGTAGAAAATAGATTAAAGTTTACTTATTCAACATATTTGAACTACAATTCATACGAAAACTAGTTAAAATCTTTTTGTAGAAAATAGTTTACAAAATAACTAATTTAGAGTAATGATTAAAGTTTATTTGTACAACATTTATTGCAAATTCAATTTATACAAAAACTAATTAAATTTTTCTCAAATTTTTGGTCAAACTTCCACTAAAATAATAATTTCTCAATAAAATTCACCGTAAATTCAACAGTTTCCATTCATGAGTATAAAATCGTGTAGAATGAGCCAATATATTTGTAAATTTAGTAGAAAATCTACTGAATTATCCACGTTTTTTTCTCAAGAACGCGCAGTTAATTCCATCGTTACTATTTAATGGTTGGCTGTGATTTCATCGACAGATGGGTTTCTTCTATTTGCAGAAAATAGATTAAAGTTTCTTTAAACAATATATTAGAAATGAAATTCATGTACAAACTAGTTAAAATCTTTGTAAATTTTCTTAAAAAATCACTTTTAAATCAATCGTTTTCTTTATTAGCAATAAATAAACTAACTACAACATTGAACGTATTCTTCATATACAGATATAAATTAGTAAATATCTTTGTTAATTTCGTAGAAATACCAGAAAATTATCCATAATTTTCGTTACTATTTAATGGTTGGCTGTGATTTCATCGACAGATGGATTTATTTCTTAGAAAGAAAATAGATTAAAGTTTATTTGTCTTTGTAAATTTTGTTGAATTTGTTATTTTTTTTAGAAATTTCAATAAATTACCAAACTTTGTCTCAATATTTCAGAGTTAATGCAATAATTTCCTTCATGAGTCTAAATCCACTAAATTATCGTTTTCTAATTCAATAATGCATAGTTAATTCAATCATTTAATGGATTCTTCTTCATTTAATAGAAAAAGTACTGATTACAACATCTTCCAGTACTTGGAATTCGTATACAAGTACAAAATAGACAAAATCTTAGTTAATTTTCTCCAAAATTTAATTTATAAATCAATTATTTTACATTGAAAAAAAAGCTAACGCTCTTTCATAATTTAATAGCAAATCCACACTTATTCTCATCCATTGAATTCGATAATTTCACATAAATAAAATAACATTTTTTTTTTGTTAATTTGATAGAAAATCTAGAAGATTTCGATTGACTTATAAACGAAGTTCGTATTAACTAAAATATTTGTAAAAATTACAAAAAAAATACATAATTTTGATATTTTTTTAATTAATTACGATAGATTATTTTACATAAATGATAGAAAAAATCGTATTAGAGAAATTATTTGTTAATTTTATATAAAATCTACAAAATTATACAAGATTTACGTTAATTTATCATCTGGGCACGAAGTTTGTAAACTATGCAATGAAATGAAAAAAAGCAAATTTATACTAGACAAAACCAAAAATAAGAAGATTTAAATCGATTTCGAAATAAAACTTCTACTTAACAATTAACATGCAAATTACATAAAATCACTTATGCCGGTGAATCTAAGGATTCCGTAATTAATTGAAAATCATATATTTTTTTAAGCTAAATTACGATAAAGAAAATATACTGTGGTTACTACAATTCGCAATTAAATTTTGTTGATTGGAGAACTGCCACAACCGCAATTGTATTCACGATAAACTGACGGAAATAAGTAAAAAAAAAGATGGTTGACATGGAAACCTTTGAGCGCAATTACCAATTTACATATAAAACATTGCATAATAAAACAATGCTGTAAATAAATTTAAAATCATTGCTATGGAAACGATTGATTGTCATTATTAGTTTTGTTTTTCAATATAATTCTTATGAAAATATGTATGGTTGATATGGAAACCTTTGATCACAGTACTTTACATAACAAACATTACATAATTAAATAATGCCAGAAATAAATACAAAAATAACATCGATGCTATGGATATCATTGATTATAATTAAAAAAATGTTAATTTTTACATTTTTTAATTAAAAAAAAGCGATGTTTTTTTAATATAATTCTAATGGAATTCTGTAAATTGTTAAAGTGTTTCTTGTGTGATGAAGGTGATAATTACCGAATAGACTTGTATAGAAACGAGCCTCAAAGAGGGCTAAATAAAATCCGTATAGACATCCTCCGTGGATGAAGATTTGGACCAGGAAATCGGGCCACCTTATCTTCGCCACGAAACCATCTTCAGTGCGAGTGGTGGTAATTTCTTTGCTTTTCGCGAATCCGTGATTGTTTCGATTGATTGCTGTCATCTTGCTAGAAAAAGAAAAATAAAGAAAATCCAATCAGACGAAAGTAAATTATTAATGCGGATCAATGAAAACAAAAACAAAAAAATTATGTAACCAGGTGGAAAAGTAATTTCTTTAATGGTTTCGGAGCGGATCGGTTTCTTAGTGAGATTAATGTTTGCTGCTGCTTTTTTTTACTTTAAAAGGATGAGCGTGAATCCTTCGATTATTTCCGTTCGCAGTATTCGATTTGCCTTGTATTTCCGTTATCTAGGTGCGCCTACGTATTACGATGTTAACTATACAATCTGTAAACAGACTAACCCAGTTTGCTTGCACGTCCAATCATCGTTCCGGTGCGAAGTCGCACATTCTCACCTACGAAACGTTACTAAATTTCATTCTCAACGACACTCAGTAAAACCATCAACAACTTTCACATGAATATTTTGCAATTAATTCATCCAATTTTATTGTAACTTTTAGCATTTTAAACCAAATAATAACGAAATTGATATGAATTTAAGTTTTTGAAAATTGGTAACGAAATAACAACGAAATTCCAAGAAATAACATTCACATAAAAAAACTTCGCAAGATAAAAACAAAACTCTAGGAAACAAAACGATTACGAAACGTATCAACACAATGCAATAACATAAACAGTATTTATTGCTGAATTTATTTGCGAAATTACAAAATGTAAACGAGTTGAGAATGTTAAAGCTGAGCGAGTTTCGAAAATTTTCTAATTACTATTTCCGCAAGAATGTGACCCAGAGTAACCTTAGCCTCATTGCATTGATTTAATAAACTTACTACAAAATTCACAACGTAATTCACGATATAAGCAAACTTATTACACTTTTACATCTATGAGTAATTAATGTGTATTTCCGTTATTTGTTTTCGATTTCCAGAATTGTTTATTTGAACATATATTTTTTTTTTAATTTTATCTTAAAAACACTATAGATTATAGTAATAATGAATCATTTTCTCTTGATTTCACTTACATATGTTTTCTTATCGATTATGGAACATTATAAGTTACGATCGATTATATGAAATTCTATGTTTTATTTGAATGAATCACAAAATTTTTCAAGTTGAATATTTTCCTATTGATTCATCCGATTTTATTGTAGCTTTTTGTATTTTAAGCTAAATCATAGCGAAATTTATGTTAGTTTTTGAAAATTATGAAGTGTTTTAGACTAACGAAATTGATATACATTTTAGTTGATTTTATGAAGAATCTTGGATTAGTAAAATAAAAGAGGAAAATTTTAGTTTGATCATAATTTTGTAAAATAATAAATAAAATAGACTAAAAAACAAATGAATTTTTCGTTAATGAAAGATCATTTTAACAAGTGTTAATTAATTTTCGTTAATTAAAAACAACAATATTGTTAAAAAAAATGAAAATGTATATTATTGTAACCATAGATACAAAATTTAAAATAGAAACGTCATTATGACATAATCAAAATATTGTGTTAAGTGTTATCCTTTGAAATAAAAAAAAATTACTTAAGTTGATTAAGTATTGATAATGTATAGATCATTAATATAATAATTAGTGTGAATGTTTTATAATTTTTAGTTAATTAACACAATCATTATATAATTAACCATTTTCTGTCATATCCTTTACTTCGCTTATGCAAAATTTAATATAAACGAATCGAATCTTAATTCTTTAGTTCTAAACCTTTTCCAAGTCTTTTTCAGATAGAACTGTAAAAATATTGACATTAGTTCTGAATATAAATGTATTCAATTTGATGAGATAATCAAGAAAAATGAAAACGATAATCTGTATTTAATGTTAATCCGTATGTTAATATTGTATTGCGTTAATCAATAATAGAAAAATGTTATGTATTATCTTCAATGGTATCAATCAAATAAAGTATGAATATATAATATTTATTTACATAATTTGTATATGCTTCATGATACAATCATAATTTATATAATTTGTATTGATTTTCCTACTAAAAGTAGAAGAAACTGAAAATGTATGAAAAAAATGCGTATATTATGTAATTTTAAGTAAACTTTCTGATTTGGTGGTTAATTCAATGGTATTTTGTTTATCTCAAGTGATTGTTTCATATCATAATGACGTTTTCTAGTTTAGATTTTTTATACGAAAATATCATTATTTTTTATACATGTATAAATATTGTTATTCTTACAATTTTCATCTGTCAATCAAATTGCTAATACGTTTTTGACACATAATTGTTTTATGTCAAAATGACGTTTTCAGTTTAGTGTTTCCATTTATGTCCTTTAAATTTTAGATTTGTATAAATTGTTATTATCAATTAATAAATGAATTTCGCATGTGCAAACATTTCATTTGTTATTTTAGTTTTGACAGACAATTGTTTTACGTCATAATGAAGTTTCTAGATATATATATTTGAATTATTGTTTAGAATTTGTGTAATCGTGTATATTTTATCTGTCATTAAAGTAGGTTACGTGTTTCGTTTTTATTTTTTTGTTTACGACAAATATATTATTCATGATTCAGATTTGAATCAATTGTTATTATAATTACCTTTGTACGAAATAGACAATCGTTCGCATTAGATTATTTTGACAGTTGATGTTTATTTTGTTTAGTATATGTCCAATTCTGCTCATTTTTTCTGTCAAAAAAGTTTAGATTTTGTTTCAGTTACTATTGAAATTTATCTAATTATATATTTATGAGGTCTATATCCAAAACCCGATAACAGAAATCCCGTCAATCGAAATCCCGACGTTCGAAATCCCGACTGTATCGAAATTCCGACGTTCTAAATCCCGACTGTATCAAAATCTCGACAACCATAATACCGACTGTATCAGAATCCCGAGAACCTTAATCCCGACTTTATCAAAATCTCGACAACCATAATACAGACTGTATCAGAATCCCGAGAACCTTAATCCCGACTGTATCAAAATCCCGACTATATATAGAAATTTTTCACAATAACATAACTGTAGAATCCCGACACTATGGTTGTCGGGATTCTGATACAATCGAGATTATGGTTCTCGGGATTTCGAACGTCGGTATTTCGATACCGTCGGGATTTCAAACGTCGGGAATTTCGGTTGTCGGGCTTTCGATTGCCACCGATATTTATGGATGTGTAAATATTTATTAGAAACGTTTAATCGCGCATATTTCTACTGTCATTAAAATGACATATTGACATTTCTATTTCTAGTATTATTATAATGACCTTTGTATGAAAAAGCCAAACGTTCACATTAGATTATTTTGACAACTGCTGTCACTTTGTTGTAAATATCCAATAGTGCTCATTTCATC